>NC_052118.1:7097476-7245314 GCF_012273895.1 Zerene cesonia | reverse complement strand
ACAAGAAAATTTGATAAAATGTACATTTTTATAGAGAACATAAGTAACTGGTACAAAATTACAGCATTCATACAGCATCTCTCACAAACGACGTAATTTTCCGTTGAATTGAGAACGTTCCTGAATGCAAGGCACTGCAATTGCCCCGTTTAGCATAATACGGTGATACCATTAAGGCATAAAAGACATCAGAAATGGGTAAGCAAACAATACACGGCAAAGCCTACCCACGAATAAAAGCTTCTTTATAATTGCCTAACACAATAGACTTACTGAAACATCTTCAAAAATCATCACGCATATTATTATATATGTATGACTTTTTTGTTTTCGTATTTAAACGACTATAAGATACACTACATAAGCAACGTACACACACACACACATACACTACATATGTAAAACGTAAATAATATTTAACGATCAACATGCGTTGTTTATTCTATCCCTGTATAAATACTAGATACAGAACGTTTTCGCGTACCAAATTACCGACCTTGTTGTCTTCCCAACTTATTATTCGCTTTAAACAGAGGGTGACTCAAACACACCACTTAGACACCAAACAAGGGTGTATTAAGTGTGAGTTAAAATTTAAATTGATTCCACCCTCTATGGAGAAAATTCAAATAGTGTACTGTGATGTCGGGCGCGTAACATTGAGCTGTGGATTTCTTTTTCTGCAAATTGAACGCCTCAGGCCGTTTAGTCACTAAAGAACGGGACGTTGCATCTATATTAACGTACAAACACATGCACCATGATTATACGCTTCATTTGTATGGGAGGGTCGCAGTAACAAACCGAAATCTTTCAGTTTGCATCGAAAAATCGAGGGTCTTTCAAAGAGAGAATCTTAATGCTTTTTTTGATGCTATTTTTCAGGAAGAATCTATTTACTTATTTAAATCAGCGTCCCCAAAATACATACCAATTAAGTAGAACGTCATGCAATATTAATTATTGAATCGCTTTTCAACAAGGATTTTGTTTGATTTATATTATTCACGTATCTAATTAGCGATGACGAAATATTCTGAATTCCATCTCAGATCGTTTACCATAAGACCCCTAAAGTCGGTGAAGGCGAATGAGCGGCAATATTATGTAAATTTTCTCGATTTAAAGTATGAAACGCGTTTTACTTCTTTTTCTTCGGGATTCGGGTGGAACCGTAAAAGCTTTTACATTCGTCTCGCTTACAAAGTTAACAAAAGGCGCGACTACTTTCCAAGCACAATACTTAATTGACAGAAATTTTTCACTCTTTATAAAAACTTCCAAAACATGAACGTTCCTAATATCCATTATAAGTTTTAATTTCTTATAAATATTGATGGGATTCCTGCATAAAACGTTTCAAGTATGGAAAGTATCGTACATCTTACACCCTACAAAGGCGTTCAAGCCTTCAAGCATCTGCCCAAATCAATCTTAAATATTGAATTTGCCTCGTAATCTGCAGGAAAGTTGGACGGGAAACGAATCTCTATTACATTTTAACACAATTTGTTTCCAGTTCGCACCTTTCTACGTCATGTGGGGGCTTGAAGATTGGAAATTGAATGACATTTAGAATTTAATCGCTAAAACACAGTGAATGAGATACAAATTATGTCCAACTTTTATTGTGACTACCACGGAGCAAAGAAATTATATAACCGATATCGACCCATTAAAAGCAGCTCCATAAATTTTGCGCTTCGTAAAATAATCCGGTTTACATGTCATTCGAAAATAATTACACGATTTCGCAAAGGAAATGACATCAGCTTAATTTATTATTGACAGCAATATTTTCCGTCGTAACAATAACAATGTTAATCCGAATTTTTAACGGTCTACACGCTTTTCAGGCTCTGCCAGTCGCTGGTGGGATTATAAGCACGTCGATGGCCGCTCAGCGCAAACTTTTCGCTTAAGCCCCTCAACGATCCTCTTAGAGTGCACCTTGTAAATTAATTATTAATTTTAAAATTGGAATTTGTTGAATGCGTTTCAATTATTCATATCTGGGATTAATAATGGAGGTTATTGGAGCGGAGTTGAGATCGATGATTAAGGCATTTATGAGGAGTAAATGTGTAGAGGTAATTTTTTAATATTTTTAATTTAATCATAATATAATAATTGTTGAATAGAAGTAAATGTGTTACCATAAATTTGTTTGAAGTCGTATAAGACAGGCAGTTCAAATAAGTATATAATTAAAGAAAATATAAACAAGCCGAATATCCAACAAAGCATTTTTGCTATCTTTTATTTTTTATTAAAAAGTGAAGAGACTTTTTCTCTTCCTTCCTTGACCATTCCTTTATGCCCGTCTACAATCGCATTTTCTAAAGCTCACCTCTGCAAATGTTCATGGACGGAGGCCATCGCTTACCATATCAGGCGAACCAGCTCAACTGCCCACTGTGGCATAAGATTGAAGCTAACAAGAACGGAAATACATTTAATAAAAAAATACATTTTATATTATACATCTATTATTGCTCAAATATATACTTCACTTATTTCAATTACCGGATTTTCTTTAAAAATTCTTACGTTGAAAGATTTTAATTCCATTTCAATTTTGAAAATGGATACGCCGGCTTTGAGACATACATGAACAGTCAGAAGGAACTGTCACGACCAAGGCAAGCCAGCAAATGGATTGGTTGTCACGAATGCACGCAAGTGTAGAGAATTTCTAAGAAATAAATTCGTGCTAAGATCACGGAAAATAATTGAAAATTTAATACCTAATTTAATTTCAATGCCAGAAAATGAAGGAAATTTTATTGGTTTCATTAAGGCTAGAATAAAACTGGTACCGAACGATACATTTCATTTTAATTAAAAATACGCAGAGTTTTCGAAAACAGTTGATTATAAATAACCCTCCAAAGTGAGTCTGAAATTAAATTAGTAAACAATTTATTTATTATTGTTGTTAGGTATTGTATTTTATTTAAGACTCATGTATTATTACCTACAATCAAGCGAAAATGTATCGCATACATATTATTATTTTTTATTTATTTTGACAACTGCATTAATCGTTGATATAAAATTAATATGGACATCAGTCCATCAGTCATCATCAGATGACAGCATAAGTTAAGCCTAATTTCCAAAATACATTATTCTCTTTCTCATGCTTAATTTATTCGAAAGAAGAATTACAATTGAACAAAGATAAAAGCAAACAAAGCCGAACAGAAGCTACGTATAATATTGCAAAACAACTGAAAAAACATTTCATTACGCAAAAGAAAACATAGTTAATTCCCCGCAAAAAAGGGAAAGGTGACTTTCGCTCCCATTAAAACAAGAGATAAGCCTCGACTGTGCTGTCAACTCATACATCGTTAATTTTGGGAGAACTTCCACTTTTTTTATTATATCTACGCAATTCCTCGCTATATATTAAGTGTAGCGGTGACAACGCGTAACATTTATCTTTCTGTGGGGTAAATAAAAACCAAGTATTGTTTCCAGATAATTAACGGAGAGGCACTTATCGAGCTGGGAAATGTAACGATGTTAACTCAATTGTACGTGAAGATTTTGAGGGACTGGTTTTTGAGGCAGACCGAGCATAGGTAGAAAACGTTTATGTGGTACGGTTCACAAACGGTTGGTTTGAATTATTGGTATTTAGGAGTATATTGAGTGACACTTTGAATTTGGTTATTGTTCGTATAACAGGAATCGTTTTTGTAAGCATTTTCGGCAATTGGAAGCTTTACGAAGTTGTTATTAGGAGAAGGAAAGGATAAAATTTTGACTGGTTTTCCTAGTCTTATTCATTATTAATTTAATAAACAAAAAAAAACCATAGTATTTTCTTAACTAAACATGAAATCAAAAAAACTATTTAGAAGTCCGCGCTTGTACGTAAGTAAAAATATGTGCTAAACTATAAGGTTCGTTCATAAATTTTTATACCACACTGTTATGAAACCCAACGTGATTTTCTTTCAGCACTTGACGTGTATGACGGTAGTAAACCTTATAAGCAGTAATGCGAAACATTTCTTACCTGCCGCCGATATTGCAAGCTTGAGGACCGAGACCCTTGCTACTTACGCATGTATATAGAGTACTTAAGGTATGAGATGCGCGCGTCTGCTTGGAGCCTCCAGGCTTGAGGCTCTGAGTTCTGACCCTCCCCTCAGTGCCGTTTCGATAGCCGTGGAGGGTACACGTTAGGGCGGAACGCGGACCGCCTACGGGATTTCTCTCGTAACTGACTTGTAATTTTGCGACCGAACCGCTAATGCTGTAAGTGTATTGTGTTGTGTAATTGCTGAAATGTGAACGGACTCGCTAACTGTTTTGTTGGATTGAATGAGGTATGTTTTATTATTAATGTACTTCCTTTTTTATGTATTGTTTAAAAAGTTTTGTAGGAAGCTTTCAAAGTACTATTGAATATGTGATATGATGTGAGAGTTGTAATATAGAATGTATGATACCGTCAGGATCTGAAATTTATAAAAATCATATTAACTTAATTCATTCCTATAAGAATGACTGGACATTACCTACATCCTATTAGCAAAAATCCTTCTTGTTTATATGAATGTATTTCCATTATGTTTGTTTGTAATTTTTTATTTACGCTTTCGGCCCATTACATTTATCTGCTATTGAGAAGCGAACGTATGGCTATCATCTATCGAAATCACTTGTATCAACAGAGTTAAAAAAAAAAAACATAAATTACACCAACGCTTTTAGATCCATGACAATAGAAAAAAGAGATGTCAGGAATGGAGTCATTTAGATCCATTGTTATATGTGTGATATCTCCGTGAACTATACCGATTTGACAAATTAAATGAAACATTTTGTAAAATGTATGCCAAGCAATTATAGCCCTTATGCGTTAGACGCTAAACGTGTTCAGGCTTACATTTAAAATTGGTTATATTGGTTAGGAGATACAAAGAAACAACGATAAAACAGATAACGTGTTGTACAAAGGAGTGTTACAAAAGGTATTATTACGGATAAACACGCGGTATGTTTATCTCCGGCTGATACCTGAAATAAGTACGTCCGGTTACCGTTAAGGCTGTAGGGATTTGTTTATATGTGACTACCTTTTAAATAAATTGTGGCTTTCATTATTCAAGAAAGCGAAGAAAAGTAAAAAAATAATTTTGTTTAACTTAAAACAAACTAGGAAGATTTTGGATGCAGATATGCTAATGCGTGATAATTTATTAATGTTTATTATTTATTAATTAGTTTCTTTCAGTGGTTTTGCTTGTGTACGTCATCTTAGTACTTATGAACGGCTATCGTGTACGATAAAAAAAGCGCCGGGGGATAAAACTTGTATGAAATTTATTAATAACTCTCGATGTATAACGCTAATTATACTATTCGCTAACAAGAAAGTTGACTGACGATATATCGCTTACCTCATATAATTAACATGTTTGTGTCAAGGCATCTAAAATTATAAATTGTATCTGGATAAATCATGAAATCAGTATTTTAATTTTCACCATATTCAATTTGATTAGCACTTGTGCTTCGCATAATGATACCTTCTCACCTTAAAATAACAATTATAATATATAATTATGCCACAAGCTTTTCGCCCAGGTATTCAATGGAAAAAATTTACAGTCTTATAGTTTTCTCTCCATCATTTTCGTACCTGTGGTACCTGTGTGGTACCTGTGTACCTGTGGTACCTGTGTTAAAAACTCACTGGAAAATGTAAGTGCACAAGAGGCGATTTTATCCTGTAAATTTCATCTAAATCGGTCCAGTAATTCTAGAGATTAACGTCTTTCGAGCAAATAAACGCTCTTCAACTTTAAATATTAGTTCTACAGATGCAGATATACATATGTACATGTTTCATTAATAAAATGTACCTACACGACTGTATTATAAAATTAAGCTATGCATTCCCGTTTTTCGTCAAAATTACGAAAAAAAAATAAATGAAGGTAAATAATTAACATATGCTATATGAGAAGTTTAAATAAAGAAAGAAAAAACGTTGACTCCACAGAATTACAATTAAAAAAAAACAATAAACTTAAGACAAAACAATACAGTAATGAAAACAAAACATCTAGATAGACATTTCAAATAGACAATTTCTGACCATTGCTTCAGACAGGACTATTTTTTATATGAAAATTTCGAAATAAGTCAGATCAGCGAATGAATGATCATCTCCACAAACGTCTACCTAGTCATGATATTATAACTTATAAAAGTTCATAGAATTTAATTTTCTTAATACAGACTTATAACTAAAGAATACACAAGAGTTTATAAAATAATAATTCACCCGATAAGTATATAATGGTTAGATGATGTATCATAAATTTAATAGAATTATTGCTTGTATTCTTTTCCATAATCTTCCCAGCTCTTTCCTTAATTTCCCTAGTCAATCCTTTATTTTTCCCACATCACCATCGTCGTCCATCTATTTGAAGATGTGCAAGGTCTGCAAACATACTTACGTCTCTGCAAATCTATATTGACTATGGTAGTGTTTACCATCATACGATCCACCAGCCCTTATGCCAACGATGGCAAAAAAATACGCATTCAAAATGTTACCTACAAATAAAATCTAGTTATGGCCAGATTGCATCTTTATTGATTGCAATTCACCAATATTCGTCCAGCGAAATCTTTGATAAGTCGTGACATTACTCAATATTTCGCGCTCTCAATTGAATATCAGACGATCTGTGCAATTTATATATTTTTATCAGACGTCGCATCGGGCGGCGGTATCTATTACGAAATTGCCATTTGATAAATCGCCAAACATTATTATGGGCGGCAGAAGAAATGGACGCGCTCAACTTCAAGCAAACTCACTCGAATGCTGCTTTCCAAAAATCAACTTTACACCAACAGAATAAATTACTTTTCGGAAGGAACGGTTTTAAAGATGATTGAATGTATTTTTGGCAAAATAATATTACTTTACAAAGACACATAATGGAGAGGTATGAAATTAATAGGTACTCCCATTATTACACCTTTTATCTTAATATATTAGGTACTTTTTCACTAAATTAATTAACAACCATTACGTAATAAGCGCCATGGAGAAATAAATACACAACAATAAACACAATTCGTCGATCGTTTGTCTAGATGTATAAAATAATATATAAAAATTATACTATGAAGTCCACAGCCACAAAAACATAAAGAATTTTACATTATTGAGGTGGTTATAGCTATTATAATTAATATCGAAAAACAAATAAATACAACATTTGATTGAAATTAAAATAACGTTTCAATCGTTTTGCTTTCAATTTAGCTTATTTTGTTTGTGGAATACTTAAATATTGTAATAATATGTATAAATAAATACCTCAATTACGTTCACGAAGTAATTAATCTCAATAATGATTTTCTAAAATGGGATCAGCCACAATTTGCTAGAGAAATAAGCGCACCGGAATCGTGATAAAAATGCATTAAATTTTATATTCGTATAATATTTGCGTTCTAACCGGAAACAGAACATAATACCGCATACCGAATTTGCACGAAACCAGTTGACTATAAATGGGGACACAATATAAATATTATTTTATTTTATGTATCGTAAAAGAACGTACATGATTTTCAACATGGGGTTCTGTATGCTTTATTTTAAAATTCAAATTTCAAATTCAAAACGATTTATTGTGATTCACAGGTTATTAGGAAGGTATTACATTATATAAAGTTCTACTGTGATCTGCCATGTGGCGTACAATTGTCAATTTTTACATAAACAATTAATTAATAATATTTATACATATTTTTGTTTATACCAAGCACAAAATAACAAAGGCAAGATGTGTAATGTTATTGCCCATATTAAAATTTAATAGATATGTGTCATTGTATTTAGTTCAGTCAGTTATTTATTTATGATTGGTCAAAATATATATTTTATTATATGTCTTTAAAAAACGTACCAGTCTTCTGTATGGCACGTTCTTGTTTGTTGTGCACCAGAACAGATTCTTCAGTTACCTATGTGCCAAAATAAAGATACATCAAATGCGCATTTTTTAAGATTTCAGATACGGAAATTAGATGATTTTGTTTTGATTTAAAAACTTTAACATCAACATAAAAATTACATCATATAATGCCATTTTTAATCATTCTTTATGCAAATTCGCCGAGACGAGTCTGTAAATATAGCGTATGTATGTTAATATATTACACTAAACAAGTTTAACTTTGTCTTCAAAACTACGGAACAAGGGACGGCGGGTGGACACTGCCCGGTCAAATAGAAGTGGACTAATTAATAAGGGTTTGCGGTTGTTTGACTGCGGAACTCTAATTTGATTAAAAGGCATGTAATGAAATGTTTCAAGACACAGTACTTGTAAATATGACCGCCCATTTAGTAATTTCATGAGTTTATTGGCTTAACGTTCATGTTGTTTGCTTTTTAGGTCCTTTTCGTTATTCTTAAAAACGCAGTCTTATTGTTTAACTAAACCATACTGTTAACAATATAAGTTACTTGTAAATTACGTTAATTGCTGCGACGGAAATTTTATTTTAAAGCTAAATCTTAAATGAAAATTTGTTAATGCGTGCTACATTTGAAAAAAACATGTCACAGGAAGTTTAGACACTGTTAAACATCAATCCTTTTAAGACAAAACTATACGAGTGGCTAAATAACAATAATTTCTACAATGTATCCGAATTATTAAATTTGTGACCTTCCGTTAACTTTTACTATTGAATATTTACCTAAATGTTTTTATAATGAAACAAATAATTAATGTAATTTAGATATAATGTAAAAAAATTTACTATAAAATTATGTTATGAAGCGGAGCTAATTAAATTTGCATGCCCTTTGTGGCTAATGTGTAGAGTTGTGTAATATTTGTTAGCTTTTGTACACACATTACGCAAATAAAGAATTATTATTATTATTATAGACAATTGGAAGTATCTTAATATGTAATCTACTTTTGTTATAAGCTTAGACTACATTTCTAGAACCAACTTATTTTACATAGATAATATAATGGTTATTATATAGTTAATAAAATAGCAAGACGTTTGAATAAAAGATTATCTGTTTATTGTTAAAATTATTATAAAGCGGTAAATTAAATATACACAAACCTGAATCGGGATAAAATAAAGCAAAATGATTTCCCCTATAAAATATACGTACGGTGCCTAGCTTACGTAACATTTGCTTTATAGAATCACCTCTTGTCTATTAGAAAAGCGTGGCAGTAAATTATCAGCTGTTCGTTTTCCCTCTTCGGTGAGGTACGATCGCGTGTTGCTCCGACAGAATGAGCCACGCGATACCAAAATTTCCTTCGAAGATTGCCCTGCGTTTCTCATACGTGTGGTGTTGCCTGATTTCAAACGATCTGCGGGTAACGAAGTGGTTCAATATTGATTTAATTAATGTTTTATTTGTTACGGAATGTCTTTATGGTAACCCTGTTGGTAGTATATAAGTTTGTTACTAATCTAAACTTATATTCTAATATGGAAATATTTGCGTTTTTCTATGAATGTTTCCAATGTCTTCACACGAAAGCTACTGCAGTAATTTAAAAACCGAAATCTGAACTTCACTGAGTGATAGGATGTAGACGAGGCCAGGGGGGACCGATAGTTTTAATTACATTTGTTTTTGGTTATTATAAGTTATTGGAAGATATAACGAGCAAAATAAATAATACATATAAATAACCTTATAAAGATATGTAAGGTAAAGTCATTCCTTTACATTCAATATAAGAACTTTATTAGCATACCATGAGCATCAAAAAATCAATGTCCAATTCGATCGAAAGATAAAAATTCATATCATTACACATACGGCACATAATATACTGAATAAAAATGATGTGCCTAAAAATAAACTGCCAACAAAAAAAAATTGATACAATCATAACCAAACATCAAAATTATCCATCGAATTACGCTGAAATAACGTAAAAAATGTAACAAAGTAAAGCTTTATTAAGAAATACGAAAAGAAAACCTTTATCATTCGCAAGGGGATGGTTCGTTAGATATGTGAAAGTTTGTGGTGCGTGTTTTGAGGGTAGATGGAGCGATGTGTTAATTTAGAATGTCATGCTATGAGCAATCCCACATTTGGGAGGGTCTTGAAAAATTATTTGCCGAACACATTGTTGTGATGGAAAACTACATAGCGATAATTATCTAGAGAGATTAATGCTTTTTTGTAGGAATGCTTTGAAAGAACCATATGAAATGGTTCTCAGTGCTAGTTGTTTCGTTATGTTTTTTAAACAACACTTTTTTTGCCTATTAAGGCGTAATTTGAAAAGGTTTTATTAGTGTTAAAACTGTCGAATAACGCTTCTTCATGAAATTTCTCATAATAAACTTACAAAAATGTTCTATAATAATTCAATTTAGCGATATAAATATATAATAGCGCTGACATTTATTAAAACGTTTTAACGTTTACCTATAATAAATATGTTTGTTGAAAGAAACGTCATCGTAAATATGACTAAAATATGTAAATAGACATGAGACACTCTTAGACAAGATAATCTCATCTTGGTCATCGTGTATGTATCGATACAGCTAGAGTATCGAGGTAATAAATATTACACAAAATCTTAAAAATTGTTTGCTTTATTCCATAGGAACATGATGTTTAAATAGAGGTGATAATTAGAAACACACAAAATGCATTTACTAAGGTCAAAGCAACACCGGGCCGTTTATAGGCGGCAATTAGATTATGTGGCCCATAGCACGTAAATTATCCGGGGATACCAACTTTACCCTGCCTCCTCTGTTTAGCGAAAGCGAGACAAATTCGTACCAAATTGTCCTAGAGTTGCGGTCAATTGTACGTTTCTATGTAAATTTGTTGGCTAAATTGTGGAGTTTGATGCGAATTAGTCTGGTTGCATTGAATTAAAACTGTTGTTTCTATTGCTATGAGTCTTGGTTTATGGAAGTGTTCGTATGAATTATAATTGCATTATGTAGAAATGTGACAAAATAATTTTGCATATTGTGTGTATCGTTATATGTTAGCATATAATTAGCGCCTTTTAATACACAAAAACTCAATCATTTAACAGTTAACTGAAGGCACTTGCCTCTAATCAAGAGCACAACCTGTTTAAAAGAAATAAACAATTTTTACTTATTATTGTGATTGAAAAGTCAATAAAAGTACTAGTTTATTGAATTATGTATAAAAAAAAACAATAATTTATTAGCACTTTAGTAAAAAGTAAGTTAAAAAATCATAATCGAGTCTTTAATCTCCAAACCATTACTGCTTAATCATAGCCAATCTATGTCATTCTACAAAGAAACTTTCAAGGTAACGTGCAATTGTTATAAAACCAGGAAAGGTCTAAATACCTGCAGGGCTTTAACAAACCATTCGTCACACGCCGTGGTAAAAATATTATGTCATTCAATGTGCAAAAAGGCTAGTCTGTATAGAATAAAAGCTTTTGAACACCCACTATATACCATCGAGAATTACATGTCCGACAATAGACCAATGATTATGTTATAGTGTAGTGGTTGTAAAGTTAACAATGTCCGAAAACTGCTATTGTTTACGAGGAAATACAGTTCTACTAAAATTGAACGGAGAGGAATAAATGCTCTAGAAATTCAAGCTTTAAACTGAATGCTTAAAGTATACAATAGCATGATGATATTTTTTGATTACGTGACACTGTATCCGAATTGGCTACGTGGTGTAGAATCTGTGATTTATATGCATCTTTTGTTTTTGGCTGTTTAGCTAGTAGTATCAATAGCCGGCTCTGAGAAGGTCGTTATGCCTGCATTGTGCTTCTAGTATTGTTTCGAATGACATCGTTAGTAAGTAAGCGGGTGGTCGCGCATTGAAATTCAATTGACGACACGATAAATCACCGTTACTATACTGGAAATCATTTTGGTAATTGTCTCGATTACATTGTAGCTCGGTTTCAAGCTCATGAATAAATTAAGGAGTGTTATTACTGAATTAAAACACATATTTGTTGGTATAAAGTTTACAAACGTATCAATTTTTCCACTCGTTGTTTTTACGTTTGGTTTAAAAAATTCCTTTCATGTTTTTTCGATCGTACGTCATGTGTTGATATATTGCGTTAAAGATAACAATGAGAGTTTTGGACCGTTTGTCAAAATATAAACTTCGACCTACGTGATATAGGGAGCTTTACACCTACGTAATATGGTTTAGAGTGTCTTTATGTTGAATTCTAGTAATCTTTATTCTAGTCATCTTATTATTAGCGATTCTTGAAGAAATTCAAGGAATAATAAATGTTTTAAAAGTGATAAATAATTTTTTACATAAGAAGTCTAACTAAATTATATTCATCTATACACAATTTATGTATATTTCAATTCAAATAAATCGTTATATAAAGTATCATACTATGTGTATATAAATTCCTATTTATATAGCGACATTTTTTATTCTGTGTAAGAACTATAAATCACACCAAATGTTAACGTTTCGCGTAAAAAAATATTGTTGTTACCTCACTCTATAAAAAGTTTAAAGTATACATTCATTGCCCAAATGTTTCGAGCAACTAAAACCTACAATACCAGGCTTATTGTTGTCGTGGGACGAGTGATCTGTGATATCCATTGTGCTTCTCGGTGTTACAATAAGTTGACCATCAGACACGATCTTTTGTTGCCGGCAGCTGAACATTTTATAGACATCTACCCAACCGGAATGAGGTATGACTTTTATAAAATAGTGATCCATAATGTGGGGTGGTATCGAAGGCTGTATTTTATAAACGGTGACAAAACAGCACGGCTTGGGACGAGACCGTGAATGTAGACGATACTCACGCATCGTCATTTATCAATGATATCGATTTTTTGTTACACAACCAATTCCATTGATAGTTTTCGTTTACACCGTTTGGTGTAAGAAATGTTTTACTATCTGCCTTTAAATTTTAAACTGAAATGTTTTCATTCATACTCCGGTCCGCAAAAAATAGGGAGATTGCCAAATAAGTTTATTGAAATAAAACGAAATAATTTCCTCTTGTTTTCTGTTTAAATAATGAGCGCAAAACAAATTGGTCATTCCGAGTTTATTGAGTTGCAGCCAAAAATTTCGCTCGCGTTCCCCCATTTTAATTCGGGACTAAACCTTACTCCTTTCATTCAGCCAAATAACCTCTCGACGTTAACGAAGCAAGCAATAAAGAGACAGAATTAAAACGCACTAGGTGGAGTACCCTCTAAAAGATTTCACGGGCACCCAGCATTAACACTAGTACGATAATGAGGCAGACGGACGTTGGAGAATATCCAGGCTATCCCTTAAACATTCCGGGAACCCAGCCAAAATGGGTGGAGATATAAAAGTATTACTTATCGTTGTTGGCTTAAGTGAAATGTTTCGGGGTCGCTGTTGTATTTACGAATACGGCTACATAAGATATCTTATAAAACTTTATACGAACACAGCACTTACTAAACTTACGTAAGACGTGACCGACAGCAAGCTGTTTTAAAGTTAGTATTTATTTGGACGTGGTATGGACGAGTTTCTGGCCTGGGACGTGCTGAGTATAAATGTTTCTTTCCTTTCAATCATTCAGAATGTTGAAATGTCTAGACAAGTATGACTAAGCCGAGGTAGCAGCTACTGCTTCCTTAATTTTAAATGTCCCTTCGAGAATCGAACGTGAACCGCCTGCATTCTTTTCTTAAAAGCATTTTAAATTACTGTATATTAATTTATATTCCTTTAATGTAATAATGTATTGGTCATTTCATATTGTTTGCTAAAATAAGTGCTATGCACCCTAATAAAATTTTATTAACAAGTAATATCAGTGTATCCATTGTTGGCCACAGACCGCTTAGTAATAAGGGTATAAGGGATACGGGTGTGCTCATCTAGTGATTTTACTTTCAATAAAACCAAATGCTATAACACATTCCGTTAATCTATTCCGTCATCTTCTTTCATTAATTAATTTCATACGATTCTGAGGAAATTTGATTAGAGCCAGGAGAATTTATTCAAAGCCGTTCTCGTTTCATTAATACTCGCAGATATGTCCTAGATTTCGTCATACAACATTCATGACAACTCAATCAACATTTGAAGGTGTGTCGTGTCTGATTGTACGAATTTACATATCGCCGCACGGTAGGAAACCCCTGCGATTTACTCAAAATTAATACCATGCAATCAGCAATGAAAGGTCTTGGATAGCTTATTTTATTAAGATCCTTATAAAAAGGTTTGGTATTCTAATTGAAACGTAATAAAAAATATGGTTCACAAATGTTAATTGTGATCAATAAAGTTCATAAACAATATTTGTACGACACCATCTTGATTATTTATGCTACTAGCAACAAGTTTTGCATGCAATTTGAAAAACATCGTTGCAATAGTTATGGAATATACGTATTACTAAAATTACAAAAAGTCCCAAAGTATCAAAATTTATACATACGTAAATAATTTTTGAATCATGTCGACATTATATCAACATATTTTAATCAAAATCGACAAAAAATGAAATAGATCCACGATTTAAATTAGTAAACTGTTGATTAAAATTAGTATCCATTTATAACCGTAACCGTATATTCTGGTAGCTTATTCAATCTCCCGAAACCGGCGTAAAATTGGGTGTTCTTAATTATTCTAACCAACTAGCATGTATCTGCAAAACGATACAAGTTAATTTCTTACGTTAATTGAACAAACAATAATTTTCTACTAGAACGACTCATTCACTCTCGCGTACATCTATCTCCTTCATTGTCTTGTCAATTAGTCATAAAATGTTCTATCTGGTATTCTGTTGTTGTTTTTAATTGTATACTGTCTTTAGGCCTGCATTCAGTTGAATGAATGAAGTATATCCCTTAGAGTTCGTTCAGAATCAATAATAAAAATAATAATTGCGTACACGAAACTCTGTTGCCTATTAATTGTCTATTAAAGCCTAGAAACAATAAATACATAATTTTCAAACTAGAAATCAACTTAACTTAATAAAAATGGTCTATTTATAAATAAACATTATTTATTTATATGAATTGGTTAGATTATTCTTTATTCTGTAAAAATATTAACGTCGTATCAAATGCACATTATTTCAATCACGAAATTACAACCCGTAATCTTTAATCCAGTTTTACAAAAAAGTGACCGATGTGCTCAGGATGATACCACTCAAGAATTTAAAGTGAGACAGAATTACAATAATTTCCTTTCAAACTCAAAACGCGTGTGAAAACCCACTGAGTTATCGAGCCAAAAACCAAAAAAAAAATGACATATACAGTAGAATTAAAAACATTTAAAGAGTTTCTGGGAACGTCAATTAAAAATTAAATATATCAAACAACATAGCATTAGAATCAAGAGGGACATAATATTTCACTGCCTCTAGATCTAACGCTTTAAATAGTTTTTCAACTACGTCAATAGACTTTTAAACTCTTAGTTTCGTCAAAGTAACGACACCGCACGCCAGCTCTTAGAACTTAATAAGTTAGGACACGTCCGCCCGCAAGCTGCTTGAAGCATGTAGCGAATCCGACGTGGCTTTCTCAGCAAAACAAGTAGCTTATCCAGCTGAAATATTAATAACGCAGTGCAGGAAAGACGGGATGATAAAATAGTTTATCCCCGATGCAATCGCGACATGCAGAATAACTGGTGGAAAATCGAGGAACATTCGTGTGACTTTCAGATAATATTTTGTGAAAGCTTATTTCATATTATGTTGCTGTATTGAAATATTAAATTATACAGCGACATTGTTTCCAACGTTTGAATTTGTGATTGAATGTAAATTGGCGCCTAATTAACAAAGCTTACTACAGAATTTAAAAAGTAGCATGACGGGTAATTTCGTAAAAAGTGTGAAGACCAATTGTATTGTCAAAATAAACATGGAATTAAAAGCTTTTCTATGTCTAGTAATGACATGATATTAAAACGTAGTTAAGCTGCAGTAGCAAAGCACGTTTCTCTACTAAACCTAAGTCAACAATCTCCAGCGTGTAGCGCAACGGTAACGTTTACTTTTCTTTATCAATATATAATTAGAGCGCTCAGTTTCACAGATGAATGCTTCAGATAAGATTTAGTGAGCTTAACATGGCGCCCGGGATTAGTTGCACTCCAGCCTCTAGTTCTACAAGGCGAGTGATTAGCGTGTCTTTCATCGGAAGTCTTTCAACGCGATGTGACGCTTCAAACCATGATTTCGAAGCATCGAGAACGCTATTACGTAGAGTGCACTTTAAAATTCGTTGTCACGTCTACTCGCATCTTGACATGTACGAAGACTTCCAGTGTTGCTCTTTTCCTGAAAATACTATGTGTATTTGTATGGATTTTCTCTTAACATACGGCTTTTTAACATGTGTGTAAGAGTCTTATTTTGATGTGCAAGCAATGAAACAACAATAGGTATTGTAGATTAATAATGACTTCAATAGTCACGATTCCATTAAAATTGTATCGCTGTTCAAACTATTCTTTGATTCTCTTCTGTCTCTTTGGATAAATGTAACCGTATATTATTCTCTATATCAAATATGATTTGGTAAGAGTAAATGCTATGCAATATGGATGTTTCAAAGATCCCAGAACTATGATTAATCATTTTCTTCTATTTGTTAGATTTCCATGTGTGTGTATATGCCTCAATCATAGGGAAGATTTTGACGAATTTTTATAAGGTGATAAATAATTAATAATTTTTAGAGTTGGCTGTCCGTACACGGGGATTAAATAATAATATGCATGTAAATTTCGTTAAAAATATAATTCTGCCTCTTTTGCAGAGTCCAGGCGGAGGCCAAGTATTTTAATATTTTCTGGTGGGCAGAACAATAATTTAGTACATAGACTAAAATAGGATACTGATTTATCCAAAGTAAAGCAAAATATAAAATGTCGTAAAAAAATTAAACTTTATCTAAATACCGTAACGAATCAATGTTCTATTAATTATTTTAACATATAATATTAACAGCAAAGTACTGAACATAAATTATGACTAATTCCTTATCTTTCCACCTCAAGGGGTTAAAGAACGGAAGGGTTAACTAAAACACCAATGAACATTGATTAATATTACATTACTTTGAAGTCTTCTTTGAAAAGTAACTCGTTGATACTTTGTATTTTGCTCCATCATCGAACTTATATTACTCAGTGCCAGTTTAAACAGTGGGACTATAAAAATGATATGACGGGCATCAATTTGTCATTTTACCCGCATCTTTATTCGGAGATGTAAATTAAAAGAGTATTATGACGCGAAGCGAGTGTATGCAACGGTTTTGTATGACTATCCTCATAGTAGATTTCTCGATGTAAACAGTTTTACAGGTTTTAAAATGCAGAGAATCCAATTTATTATTGCCAACCTTGGTGTTTTCTACTATTTGTTGTTAAAACGGCAACAGATATACATCATACATAAAAAAATTCAAATGTCTAACTATCACGACCATGAGATATATCCTGGCGACAAATAGACAGACAGATGCAGCGAAGTATTAGTGATAGGATCCTTAAGCCCTAGAAATAACAATACCCTTCAAGATTTTCTTTTGTTTTAATGTTTCTTGGGAATTCTATAAAAAAAGTAAAACGAAATTATCGGATTTGTTTGGCTATCATGAGGCAATTTAATACAACATTGACATATTGTTTGATATTACTATAACAATATCCAGTATACGCTCAAGCAAGCACATGTAATTTGTGGAAATATATATGAAATTCAATTTCAAACATCAATTTCTCATACATTGCTATTTATTTAAGTAAATCTCGCACCTCCTTAATCACGTCTTAATCCGTAATAAGTTGCGTTCCCAAAGATTTAACATCGCCCTAGCCACACGTATAAGCCCGCTATAAAATTTAATATCAATTCACTTGATACTGGCTTTGCGGAGCAAGCTGGATAGTAAAAGGATCCTACGTAATGGCAACCTCATCTCAGCAGTAAACTTATAGGCACATTGACCTACAGAAGGTCAAAAGAATCTATGAGAGAAATTATTTGACCCAAGGGAGATGTCGCCTTGGAATGGAAAATATATGGCGTAATTTTAGCTTTTAGGTGTATTTTGTTGAGATGGTTGGAAATGTTTTAATGTGTATAAAATTTGCAATTATAGCTATATTAATATTGTTAATAGATATTATTAATTTTTATATGTTAATGATATTATTCTCATAAATGTTTTAAGTATCAATTTTGAAATAAATGTACACGCACATCCGTACGAAAAATGTGCCATGCACTGTGTAACTGCCTAATAACTCCAAGTGTAATGTTAGTTAAGTTTAATTTTTTTAATAATGAAAAAAGAATAAGCTTGATATTTTTTAAAATATGTAATTTTAAATTTTTCATATAATTAGCTTATATTCACTGTAACTCAGGACTTTAAGCCACATATTTATACAATTCAAATAAAAATACGTCACAATCGATATGCACATTTTTTCTATCCTTTAATGATCTTTGATGCTTGTTATTTTCCTTTGTTAAAATGATTCTCGTCTACATTCAATTTATAAGGTAGCTGGCTATACGAAAATAGGTTCATTGTTACATATTATTTGGCATTTTCAGTGTAGCAACCACGAGCCATCGGACGTTACACGTCGAAAATGTCTGCTCCATCACCGTTCTAAGTTAAAATTAACCTAGATCGATAGGGATTATTCTCACATTGCACCAGCATTGCAGACATTTTATAAATAGCCAGATTTTATAGCGGCATTATCTAGCTTGTTGACTCTTGGCGTAACAAAACTGAATTTAGTGTCGTATAAAAGAGCTGTAAATATGGGGTCCAATTTTTCTTCATAAAATATACAAAGTATGCGGTTTATAAGGTTTATGGCCGTCCTTAATTACTTTGTTTACTTCTCGCATGTTAATTTTTAGCTAAACATTGTACAATGTTCAAATTAAAATAATGAAAATATGAATTTCATTTTTGATTTCTTTGAAATTTTACACGGGAAAATGATATTAAAATTTTGATAAAACTCACGTCAAATGTAGAAAAAAAAATAGAAACACAAAACATCAATTTAAACATATTTTATTCATTCCTTGTGTTTATTATCATGGCAGATCATTAACGAGCTACTGAAATTATTTCTTAAATTATTAGTAAACATTACAATATTATTATATCCTCAGTGGCATAAACTATAATATTAATTGCTTGTTGGTAAATTGTAAAAAATGTATTATTACTACATTAAAGTGGGCATGGGTCCGAATTAGCAAATAATTTTCCACGAATTCGATTTTTCAGTCAAGCAGCGCCAGGCCTCAGTTCCAAAAACGTCGTCCCCAAAAGTGAGACATGTCTGGAAACTGGAAAGTACAGGCGCTACATCGGCGTGGCTGGGCAAATGTTAGCTAGGGGTTGATTCACTACCCTGCGTCCCCGGCATCTCGAGCCGTCGACTGTACAATACGACCAGTTCCCTTTCAGAGTTCGGGAAGGAAGGACGTGCCGCCGCGTCCCTGTTGGCGCGAAATTTAACTCGGGTTTTCGTGTTTGTGTTGTGCGTATTGGACTTGTGGTATAGTTTAGTTGGATGTAAATTACGTTTAATGTAAGTTGATATGCACTATTTGTTTTGCAGTTTCGAAATTATATTTAATAGATCAAATTACTAAAAGTTTTTTCGGATCATGGGATGAATGCCTTGGGATATTTTAATAGCTAGATTATTCTTAAATTTACATAAACATTTTATGTTGATAAAAATATCTCGTGACAGCTCGGACATTTTATGAAATCAACAAACATTTTTAACATCAAACAAAGGGTGTCAAGTGTATGAAGAACACATAATGATAAGCATTATCTTCATTATCTGTGTTTGTTATCACTTACAAGTTACATCGTAACGCTTTTACTGTTTCTTTTCTTCAACTGAGTTTCTCTTTTAAATAGTATATCTTTGACATGTATACTTAACTGAGTTTATTATAAAATGTTATTTCTTTAATCTAATATTTGCGTTAATTAAAGTATAATAGAACTGGTGTAAGGTTGGTGATAGGACTGCTCTTGAGTGCTATGGCATTGTAAAATATAAGTGCAGAAGGGACGTCAAAATGTACTTAGGGACCAAAAGTCGTTTTTCGAAGACATTTTACAAAGCTCTCAAGAGTCTAAGAAAGAAAAAACGACTTCCGCCGGCACGGACCTCTTATCATTGGAGAGTGAACGATGAATTAGCAAAAAAATTTTTGTGAATTCGAAAATATTTGCGTTCAATGGTTTAAGGCTTAGTCAATGGAGATTTTAATTGCAGTTTTGTTGATATATGTATACCTCTTAAGATTGGTAGTCTCGATTTAAAAACATCGTTGTTTGTGAAATCGCAATTATGAATAAATTATTTTCAAACACCAAAGTGGAGAATGATTTCTGATCTATGTTTACTGATATCAGAAAAGAAATTATTTGTTTGATAATTTTTAAGTGTTCGTTTATTTGTTGCGCTTTAAACCAAAAACCTATTAGGTTATTTTTGTAAATTATTTTCACATACAAAATCAATGTATTACGCCAGTAGGTACCAAAATCAATTTTTTATCATTATTTGTTACTTATTAGGAGTAGCCACTCATTTTTAATTATGACAAATTAAATAACAGTAAACAATATGTTTTTTACTCAATCTATTATTGACTAGGGGTAGTAACTCCATATTAATTATTACAAATTCAATAAAAATAAATAATACGTTTTTTACTCAATGTTATACGCATCATTTCCATATCGAAAATCGTTAATTATTCAGATATTTTATTGTATTGGGACATTATGTAACAAAGAAAATTATGGTACTTTCGTATCAACCAATCAGTAATAACATTACTAAGCTCTTATATCCCATTGTTTATGTATATTTTATGAGCTTATGTATTTTAATACCTGTAGACTTTGCTCATATCAGATTGTATTGTCTTGTTTAATAGAAAAACATGGTACTAAATTGAATTGCATGAATTAAGTAACGAAGTCTTTTTAGTAAATTTAAGTTTTTGAAATATACGCATTTTAACAATAACACAAATTACAAGTCAATATTTATGATGATATTGTGAGCATTCTTCAGTTAATTTTAGTTTACTTGTCCAAGTTTATGTATTCTCAATTCAACTTTTAAAAGGTAATCTACCTAAAAAGATGAAATTTTTTGTTCTATGACATAACATAGAAATAACAAAACACAATATATTTTTTCATGTAATCTTTATGTTTATAGATTTTATCGTATGTTCACAAAATATGTACCATATTTTAAGGTTAGTTAATTGCATTGTTAAATTTGACGGTTCGATCAGGAAACATTCAAACAGACTGGATACATTAGTTCGTAAAATTGCGTCATTTGATATCCCAACAAGTGTTACATTACTAAAATGTCAGAGTTTAAAAAATATCTTTTTTCAATGTTAAACGGAAAGGGTGACGCAGAGCTAATTTTTTATTATATACTCATAATGTACAATTTTTATAACGTATTGTCTGTGTTCGAATTGTTTTTATTAGCAATGAATTTTTTCTTACGTCATTATTAACATTTTTATGAAAACTACGAAGGTATATTATACTAAAGGTAAATTATAAATTATAAAAAAATAATAAGAATGAGGCTAAGAAAATAGCATAAATACGAAAAATTTAAAATAAATGTATACAAATAAAAGCATTTAAACATACAGTGTTATTTGTACATAAACATTTTCTACGATGATGTATAAAGACAAAAAAATAACACGTGTAGTTTAATTATTTCTTAAGACGGATCACTTAAAGATGAAATGGCACACTAAATAATGCTCAGTAGTAATTTTAAATATCCATACATTATATAAGAATGTAACGTACTTTAAACAGGAAAATATATGGATACAATAGTAATGTGTACAATAGTAATTTAAGAGGAGCGAAGATTTCTCTTAACGTTACAATTATTAATCAATACTATAAACATATTCTAGATTTACCATAACATTTCTATAATAATCTATCTGTAATGTCTAATGATATAGCCCAACAACAATTTTCAAATTGTAATAACAAACCCTAAAAAACTCTTGCATCGTAACTACACCTAGCCCAATATCAAAACATAGCCCTCCGAACACGATTCAAAACATTAGAATCAATACGACTGTCTAATGTCTCAAATCCTGTTGGTAACGCGGTGTCGCGGGGTCATCGGTTACTAACGGATGCATCCCATCTCTACGCTTAACATACAATAGTACCAAATATGCGCATATTGATACAATGTTTAGGTCGTAGTGTCGCGAAAAGCGGCCGTTACTTTTACGGGAAATATGTAAAAAAT
This sequence comes from Zerene cesonia, assembly GCF_012273895.1. Classification (NCBI taxonomy): domain Eukaryota; kingdom Metazoa; phylum Arthropoda; class Insecta; order Lepidoptera; family Pieridae; genus Zerene; species Zerene cesonia. The sequence continues at coordinate 7,222,879 of NC_052118.1, read as the reverse complement.
AAAGAGGAATACGCTTCAAATTGAGGACCACCGCAGTATTTGAAATTGCAGAAGTTTGTCACCAACTTTTGCTGACTGAAGATCAACATGCTAGATCTAGGCGACTGACGCAAAATATAAAATTGTATTATGTATGTATTAATCGACGTTCCTAAAAATAATGAAGTCGAATTGAGAAATTCGAACGTATATTTATATGATTTCTCAATAACTCTTTGGGTTGTCAACCAATCGGCTTGATTCTTTTTGTGTTTGATTCTCTTATGGTCCCATGTACTTCTGGAGGGATACCTCTCATTGGACGACGGTGCTATTTTTTGAAGAAAATAATTTAAAGTTGTAGTTTTTTATATTTTTCCTATGTTTTTACATGGATAATGTACACCTAGTGTATATTAAATAAAAATCGTTTGATGAAATTGATTTGGTCACATTGCAAAGGATGGATAAACAGCATAATAAGTAGGTATATGAAAGTCACTGAAGTACAAAATCTAATTGAGATAATATTAATTTATTATTTTATATATTCATTAAGTCCCTGTGGAACAATTTAATATGCCCGACAAATAATATAGTTTAAAAGAGTTTCAAAGAATATCCTAATAAAATTAATTAGATTTTCGTGTACGGAACCTATAAAGTTACATTGATAGCTCTTATCGAATTTAATAAAACTTTGCCGCGGGACAGGCAACTTTATCAACATTTTATGAACACTTTAGAACCGTAAAAGTATCCTCTTATCCTCTTTGAATGCTTGATAATCCAATTTCAGTTAGAAATTTATGGTATCTGACGATTCTGGAAAATTTACTTTGAAAATGATGAATGTGACAATAGCCGGGATGCTTCCAATTTGATTAGGTCATGTAATTACTGTCTTTACGTTATCGGCCGCGCTCAACTTTAAAAGCCTATTTCTGTAACTGATAAAGTGGAGATATGTGATGACCTCGCTTCTCCCATACTGAGGATAACAGACACAATGAATTTTAATACAGAACGCTAGCCGACCGAGTGAGCTCGTAAATAAGTCCTTATCGAATAGGTAATTGGTGATGTGGGCGATCGCTTTCATATTGATAGTGATACCCAACACGTGGCTATAAATTAAATCATACTGTCTTAACTTTATCGCACACTTCGAATGACAAACTGATACAAATTACTCACATTATAATGAACGACCCATTGGAAATCACTTACAGCGGTCCCTCTTACACTTAAATACAGTTTACTTAACCATCTTATCAGGCAAGAACAAATATATCAAAATGCAACTTCAGTAGTTAGGGATTGAGATAAGGCGGTGGTTTAAAAAAATATAATAACTTTTTATGACTTTAGAACACCCATCTAGAGACGCTCGACCTCGATTGTTACAATAACATTTCTGAGCCTCCACATTTTTAATATCTAAAGTGTAAGGCAAACAATTGAATTTCTTGAGAATTCAAGATGCTTCTGGTAATCATATAAAAATATTAACAGATGCCGTGTTAAAAGAGTCGTTTTACATCTATCAGTCAGTTATACGAAAACCGAATAAATTACAATTTCCATCCATTACGCCCTCCGCTTTTGTAATTTTTCGTATCATTTCCCATGGAGGGTGTGATGGAGAGATGAATATAATAGCTGTCCACATTGTATAGGTACATACAAGGCTGATTTTTCCTTGGTATATGATATTCGCCCGTGAAATTCGCCTGTCCGAGACCCATGGCGATCCATCAACAATTAAATGTTGGACTGTTGACGATACATTATCAGCTGCGAATGTACTCTGATTGATGGTGGCTGGTGCTATGAAACTGAATGTTTGTGTTCACGCCTGATTACTACTTTGTGTGAGAATACTGTCGCTGGCATGAACGATGACCGATTAGTGATTTTTGGATTAGATGAAAGGCTTCCTATGCGTTTAATAATAGAATCATTGTGCTAACTTCTAATAAATTTAGATCTTATTATTATGATGATGTTGATAAGTTATACACTTAAAATCATGAAAATAAAGGCAGTAGTGAAATAAATTTGAATAACTCGCTCAATTAATTCGTCTCTATGCTAAAAATCAATAAATCGTATTATAAACTGTGCACAACAACCCAATTCATTCGTCTACGAAAATGAAAGGATCCGAATACGCATCATTTGATATGAACAATGAACATCTGATATTAATACTTAGAACGGGGTTGCTGTAATCGCGGCTCCATATTTTAGCTTAATTATTCTATCCGGTGGATAATTAATTAAACAAAAGACTCTGCCTAGGTAGATATAAAAGCTGAGGCCTATTGTTGTTTGGGATAACAGGGAAAAATCTGCGATGCTTCCGGCTGTGTCTCCCTCACTCATTGTTCCGCCTTCCTCATTCCAATTTACGTAGTCTTTCATCGCGTGACTGATGCATTTATCATTTGTTTGAGTAATTTCTTTAGCCTTATAAATTGTTTATTGAACGGGCATGTCTAATCGTTTTTGGGCTCCTTCTGATATGTTTTTGATTTGAATCCGAGGGACTGATTTGTAGACTTTTAGTTTAAGGGGTCGCTCTGGGTCGCGGTTCCCATGCGTTGGGGTGTTACGCTATTTTAGTGCGTTCATTCGATAATTTATTGCCAAGAATCGTTCTATGCTTTTAGGAGGATGGCACACTTGGAGATGGGTGAGACATTTTCGTTAAATTTATGTGACTATAAAAGCCCATAAGTAATGTGCGATTGTCGTAAAATTTATTCTCAATTTCTAACTTGTTTCTTGAAAGAACAAATAACAATTATCATTAAAGCGCCAGATGCTTTGTATTAAAAGTAAAAGCGTGTCGCAATAAAATCTCTGAAAATATTAGTTTCAATTGATGTACAGACAACCCTTTTATTACGTGCGTTTTATTATCTATATATACTTTTCCGTGTGGCATGTCAACTATTTAACGGCTTAACAAGCCCATTAAAGAGTTGAAATGTCGAACCAATTTTGTACTTAAATAATTTGTCGGAGGAATCCGTACTCTAAATCGTTTCCAGATTTAGCTTCGGGCTGTTCGAAGCAAACACAATTTGTTAAGACTAAAACAATGCATAATGTATACAGAGTGTAGGTGTGCAATGAAATTATATTAATTATTATTTTCTTGTGTTTGATAAATATTATGTTAATTATGCAATTAAAAATATAGATATATATAAAAATATTATATTTGTAAAGAGGGTGTATAATATTTTGTTAGACTAAATATTTATAATGTTACGTTTTAAAGCTTTGATTATCACTTAGATAGGACATATAGTACTAAATTGGAATAACGCCACGAACATCATTACACAAGTTGATAAGTTTTATGGCATAACGCAATGTCATGGAAAGAGCAATGAGGTGTAAGCGACTCACAGCTGCTATATTCATCTATTGATATTATATCTGTTAGTCCCTATTTTATGGGGATGTTTTATATAAGTACATTTAGAAATTAAGCTTTTTGGTTACGTATTTTTAAAAGAAAACACACCGTAGAACCAAGTAATTTAGCAATCAACTGTAATGAAGAAAAACTATTTATTAAAATTCACTACTTGTGAAAATAGTTATGAACATTTCATTTCACAAAAATAAGGTTGATCTTTTTGTTTGACTTAATAACAGTAATAAATAACGTCATTAAATCTAAATATAATATAAACTCACATATGTGACGATATGTTACAAACTGTAAAATGCATTAGTCAAGTAACATTACCAGAGTTCCTCAATTCTTGGCAAGTCGCAAGCTCATCTAGGGATGTCTCCAGAAATAGAACAACTAGTGGAGTATATAAATTAGCTGTCAGGATGCTAATCGTTCCGACAGCCCGCGATGAAACTTTAGAGTCTATCAGTGGTTGTCTGAAAGGCCAACGTGTACGCCTAAAATAAACATACAATAATGGCATCCATTTCTTTCTCAAGCAAAACACTGGCAACGTTCAGATTAATTTGTTTTTAATAAATAAAAAATACCATGGAGTATTAATGTAATCAATATACTGTTCTTCGGATTAAATACTCTATCGAACAGTTTCCTCTAATATTCGGGGGTAAATTTTGAATGGGAACGAACCGTGAACTCAGAAATTAGGTCCCCCTCGTCCAGATTCACACGGTTTGCAGAAAAATTATGGCGAACGGTGCACAATAGAACACAATTACGGCGGCCGTGGTAATGAACGCGCCAATGAGATAGCAATAAAATTTCTGCTCACAATACGGTCATAATTAGAATTAACTGTCTCATTCCCGCCCATATCCGATGGCGATCTTTATTTTACTTCATTGACATTGTCCAGAATAGCGGCCCATTTCACCGCAAATAACTTCGGTGGTCGTTTCGGAGATCTTTGGGTCGTTAAGGCATTATGACTAAATTGTGACTTATTGCTTTTATATTGCGTTCGTACGCATGTTTTACAGATTGCTTCATTTGAAATATCTTTGGAGAAATTTGTAATGAGTATTTTTTGCATTGAAATTTACTGATACCGTAAATTCATTGAACATATAAGGGGTTTGTTGTATAACATAAAAAATTAAACCGATTCAACGTTATATAATTTTTAATACTTTATACAAAACGAAAATATTTTAACAAGTATTTAATCCTCGAGAAAGCGAATTTTATGAGATTTTAAAGGTAATAATGCACTTTCTATAAAAAAAACTGTATAGTTCAAACTTTCAATACGAGTCGAGTTATTGTTCATTATTCAAAAACGAAATGTGGCTGAAGTAAAATAAAATATCAAGTTGCACAACTTAATAATGACAGAAAACTCTCGAGTGTGTACTCATGAATGGGCTTTGTTTCCGCAAACAGCTGGAACAAAAACTGAAGTCCTCGCCACAAACACTTCATTTAGGAGTTTTTGTTAAACCAATTAAAACGATACTGGTCTCTAAGTTGTTTCATTAAAATTGCTAGGAAAGTCTTTATTTAGTGGACTTAGAGAGAATTACGACGCAGCACGTCCATTGTTGTGGGTTTTTGGGAAACAATGCGTCATTGTGCATAAAATCTGGAGGCTTTATGGCTTTAATGCTTGAAGTAAGCGTGTAATCCTTATCGCAACTTTCGTATGGGTTTAATATTTAAATGTTGACATATACATCATATTTATTAATCTTTGTCATGCTCATAGGTCACAGGAGCTTATTTTTTACAAGCATATGGTTTTCCAAGATATTTATACAATACTAGCTGCACCCGGCAAACGCTGTTCTGCCTTACTCTTATCATTTAGGGGTATAAAAAATAGATGTTGGCCGATTCTCATAGATACCGGATAAGCACAAAAAATTTCATCAAAATCGGTCATGCCGTTTCGGAGGAGTATGGCAACGAAAACTGTGACACGAGAATTTTATATATATAGATATAAAGATGCTGATTGGGCAGCTCATCTTAACACAAAATCAGTAAATCAATGAATAAAACCCGACATCAGCAGTAGCGAATTTTCCACAACAAAGATCCAAACGTAAGCTATCGTTTATGGGAATACTGGTTATTGGCCTTTCAATGGCTCCATGTGGAAACATTAGCCCACACGTTATCGATATAAAGCTTAGTGTAAAAACAAACATTCCAGCACTTTGTTATTTTACCGATCGACCGCTTGTAAATAACGCAATATATTCTAAACAGACTTATAAAGCTCGCCTTGTGTAAACGGCGCTGGATGTTAACAATTCATTACCACGACTCAATCGTCTGATATAAAGGTGCGCTGTTATTGTTGTTGTAACTTAGAAACATGTTATTTAGTGTTTCGTCGGGTAAACACGTGTTTTATTTATTTTTACTGTGAGTCATTCTTTTCACTCGCGCCATTTTACTGGCGTCGTGGTTATAAAATAAATCTACATCATTCAATATTATGTGTACATATTTCGTATGTATAAGATGTAATTTTATCGATATGATGAATTGACGTTATTTGAATAAATTGCCTATAAATTGTATTAAAATTTTGATATAAGCCATTATCGCCGACACTGGTTTGATTTAAGGCCATCAATCAAAGTCTTTGAAATTCAATCTATACTTTTAGACCCTCCAATTAAGAATAATTGGAGATAAGCCTTTAATTTTTCCGTCACGGGTGGGCTTCGGAAAGTGTAAGCCGGTCATTAGCCACCTTTTTAAGGTCTGCCCTCGCATCTTTTGTCTTAAAGCCATCATATTTCTCGGGCTTAATCCATAATACATGAGATACCGACACTACATGGCAATTATGAGTAATAAATCTAAACTTAGATCAACAGCTGAACTCCAAATTTATTTTAGTATCGGCGTTCACGATAAAAAATCGGGAGGAAGTATTTCATTGAAATAACAATTCAATTTTATCGCTAGAGTGCCACTTCAGTGACCTAAAACTCTCTCAACTGGATGACCGACATTATCTTCGAAAATAAATGACCAATTAAACAGTCTAATTCATTTCTGTCGGGTCCCAGTCCTCAACAGGGTGGAAACATAAATCAACATGTCGTTGAGTGGCGATAAACATTTTGTGACTTCCAACCCAGGTGATAAAAACTGACCGTTTTTTGAGAGCACCAAAGCCTTTAAAAGGGTGACATTTTTTTAACTAACGGCTCCTTAATTGTTGCGTGGCCACCCTTTATGTTTAAAATCATCCCTTCCGACAAAAAATGGACCTAAATAAATGATTATAATGAGCCGATTTAGAGGTTCGTTGAGCAAAAAATAACTAGGTAGCTTAACTACATAATGAGTGTTTGATAAGACGAAATTCTTTGTTTGTTTTCGATTTACCGCATCGACGCGGCGACACTTAATCAAATATTTTTTTAATGTCGACTGCTTACACTATTAAGTGCTGTCTAATAGGGTACGCAAATAAAAAGGTGCTCATACGTGTATTGAACGTAACTCATTGCGAATAAGAGGGTCAATATTTTGATAGCACGCGTGGTACGATAGTGGAAACATTTGGTTAAACATTGTGCAATGACTGTGGTTGTTTAATCGCAGTGGTAAACGGACACGGACAAAACAAACGGAGCTTCGCCTAACAGCCGTACGAGCAGGCGACGTAGACAAAAATAAACTGGCTCGATGAATCAACATCCAAGTCGAGAAATTCCAGCACATCAAAGGCGTCCGCGGAAATGCACTTTTTGTTGCGAGATTTGCGAATTAATTAGTTGTAAATTGTGACAGGTACGCTTCAAAGCAAATTAACGATATAGATATCTATCTACGTTGGTTGAGGAGACGTATTTGAATAGCATTTGAAACATAAAATGTTTCTCATTTCACGTTATTTTTTTAAATATGCGCTGCTTAACGTTCATCGTTCTTTATTTAATAGAAAGTTGTAGAATGTCGTAAAAGTGACGTCTAATATTGAATGAAGAGCAACATAATTAGTTACAACATTAAATAAACGGTGTGTATGACTACATAAAAGGAATACTAAACACATGTAAGCGGGACATCAAATACAAATTGGCTGTTATTAGCCGCGAACTTGAAAGGCAAAGAAACATTAAATGAGGTGGAAAATTTGACACTCCGCCCACAGACACGAGTCATTATACAGTTTTATTGACGGCTCGCGAAGATTTACACATGCAGCTGCCGGAGCGCAATCAACTTACAACTTTATACGTACATATATAATAATTCATAAGAAATAATTAAGTCTGTTTCTTGAGTTTTTTTTTAGTACTACGGTGCCAATACGTTAAAATATTTTACGTCCTTGAGTGTGAAAAGAAAATATTACTAACATATCGAACGCAGCTCAAACGAAAGGGAATGTGATAGATCACCTCACCTCCTCATTCTTCACGATTTACTGTGAACTTAAGTCGATTTTATACTACGAATACCTAGTAGATTTACCTCGGTCTTTATAAAGCTGCCTCTACCACGTAATAAACCTAATAATTTTGCCAGAACTGTTAAAAACTAAAATTATGGTGCCATTTAGATAAAAGTTTGACACGACTTCAAGTTTTCGCTCGGGTGAGTTTCTAAGTTTAGGCGAGTCGCCACAAGTAAATAATGTATCCACGTGCTTTTTAGTTTTTAGCTTTTAGGTGCAAATGGGACTCGCTTCTTGAGTATTTAGTCTTTTTTTTGTTTGTTTGAATAACTTAAAAGCGAATATTAGAGATTACTATTAAAATGTCAAATTTATATTTAAATTTATTGCTTTATGTGTAATAAATTAATAGATAAACGATTATACCTTCTAATTATGATATATAACTGATTGAATTAGTTAAAATTTTATATGTAAATTAAATCACTAGACATGTGAAAAAAGCATTTTTCAAAGCAACAGAAAACTGCATAATAAATTCAAGAGACGTAATAACTGTGAGGGGGAGAGCTTGTTAAAGCGAAAATATATAAAATTATAAATAAGTATGAAGTATAATTTTACAGCTACCTGCTTTGAGAGCAGAAATCTGTACTGCCAATGAGACAATGGACCTTAAATTGTGAGCGTTGTGGAATCCACTCCATTCTCTCCAACTTTTCCAAACGAGGTTAAATATAATACGAAACATAGTTTTGCTTGAAATAAAAATTATGACAGTTTTCGTGATTTAATAAAAGAAACTTGTTGAGGAAATTGGTTATTGATTAATGAAAGAAATTTAAAATGGAAAACATACTTATTGGTATACATATATGAAATGTTTTAAATTAGTTACAAAACATGCTTCCGTTTCAGAACTACTATTTATTGCCTTATTTATTTTTATTAATTGTGCCTGAAATAAAAAAATCAAAATTATTCTTATATTGAAACAATTGTAGTCCTTATAATTACTTCATAATAGTTAATACGACAGAAGTGCAATTAAATTTTATGAAGTAATTCTTGTAAATGATGTAATTCTTTATAGCATCAATGTTGTCAGTGTAGTTATTGTATTAAAGGAATAAACGGTGCCTTTATTCCTTCATAATAATAACTTCAACATAAATAATATCTTCCGGGTCTAGTGTCAGATCGAGAATTCTTAAAAATGATATGAACATGATAATCCTCACACGGGTTATCGTTTTAACTGGAGTAAACATTGTCCTTACAAGATAAGAAACAATTCGTTCTGGAGTGACAGTAATTATTTATTAAGCAAAGTGGTGTCTTACATCTATTAATAAATATATTATTCGCATGATGAAAATAGTATTCGCAAAATTTTTACCTTTCGTTGTATGAGTTTTGATAATTATTTAAAAAAATAAGCGTTGCATCATCGATCTCCTTTTATTATTGAATCCCAAATATAAATTGAAATAATTGGTGTTATACGATCGAATGTAGCAATATTAATAAAAAGAGTTTACAGTAAACGTCAGTTGTGAGGTCTTTGAAATAGACGTTTTATAACATAGCGGGTTTTTTAACACATTTTTGTTCCTACAAAATCCTCTTTCCTACTGTTATAAAAGTAAATTTATATTATGTCATACTCACTCATTAAAACCCTTAAATTCAATGAATTACAATCAGTATATTGAGACCGCAGAATAGCATATAGTCGACATTGATTCCATTTCGCCGTTTCACCCTCGTATATTCTAGCAAAGAGTATAAAACTATTTTCCGTACAATTTCACAGACTCGTCCTGTTTGCACAGAACTTCGACAGACTATATATATATTTTATCTGTATTTCATAACGATGGCGCCATCGGTAAACTTTGATCGGTAACTGCCACCACTAACATAAACTAAAAGTTGTTCTTCCCACATTTTGACATCTCTATTTTCAACATCAAAGTTGGTGATATTATTAAAAATTTATTTCATCTGCGCGTTGCAAAACGTTCCAATGTTGTAATTCAAACTTTGATTTATCTTCTTTAAGTAGGTCTCAGTGGTTAATTACGTGAAATATTATGAAATGTTCGTGAACGCATTATTCAAAAGATTATTTAAATATGCGAAGATTAGTGATAGGGTTGAATTTTTCATGTTATAAGGAAAAAATATTTAATCGATATAGTAGACAGCTGGACAACTGGAATAACACATAGGCTTTTTATTCAGATATTCCTACGGGATACGGACTTACGCGGGTGAAACCGCGGGGCGCAGCTAGACACATGAATGACAATGTCTTAAGATGTTGATATGTAATAAGGATTTTTTTTACCATTCGTTCCAATGCTTGTCTCGAAAACCATAAAAGCCGTGTTCAATATAATCCTACCTTTATTGAAAACATGACAAATTACTTTTATTTTTATCAAAATCACATTTATAGGTGTTAAATATCACAATAACTGACGCAGGTGTAAAAGCATTGAGTTTATTTTATTGCCACACATCATTCCATATGAATATTACGCTTTTATTGTCCCGGTGAAACGCGACTGCTATTCTGTTATTTTAAAATGTTTTTACTCACTTTTATGAGCGTAGTTGTCAAATATTTTATACGTGCATATTTGATTTACGGTCGTTTTAATTAAAACATAAAAGTTTGATTAATAATTTTGGGTCAAAAAGCTAATGTTGAAATATCCTTCTTGTTTTACAAGTAGTATAGTTAAGAACTGACTAGATACAAGTATAAAAATTAAAAAAAATTCAATACTAACATTCTGCTTTACTTTTAATTGCTTGAATGAATGCTATGCTTATTATGCTAATAAACTTACCCAGCTATGTAGGGGAACGCCAAAGCGTTTTTTGCCAAATTAGTATAAGATTTCAAACGAAATCTCAAACCTCATACCCGACAATCACTTAGCTGCTTTGGCGAACCGCTTCCGGCGTATACAATGGATGCATGCAAACTTCGTGAAATGGGTAAAAATAATCCGCCATCCCAGTCCAATACATCACGCAAACTGTCAGGCGAGACCGCACGAACAAAAATATACTATTGTTAGACGAGTAAGGCTCTGTCGGAAACTTTGACAAAAACTTGTGCAATATTTGACGGTACACGCACCGACGCCATTCAACAAAACTTTAAGCCAGACTAATCCACAGATCAGACAATGGTTTCGATTAAAAAAAAATATACGTTTCAATTGGTGTTGTAGGAGACAATTTCGTGCGAATTTGTTTAGCGCAGATATCGCAACAAAAGACGACATTATCTTGGTCCATTTTGTTATGTCGATTAACCTAAAAATACTTTAAGCAATGTAAAATAACAAAAGTTATAAGACACTATTCCTGTTTCGTTGTTGAAATTCTTGGCAACAATAAGCCTCTTTTATCACGCTCTTTATTCTAACTTGTATAGAAACATATTAATTACTCAAATTTTCATACCAAACTAAATGAATTCGGAAACGTTACAACTTTAATTTAGGTTCGTAATATTTTTAGTCAGCTTTACAATTTTGATCTCTGTTAAACTGAGTGCATTATATTTTGTTCTTGAAAGTTACATCAAATGTTTTCTTTTACAATAACTTCTGATTGTGAAATAGGTATCGGATCCGATAATATCGATTGCAATGCAAATTTATTTACTAAGTGTAAAAAAGAACCTACACATTAACTAACAGTTATGTTAACAAATCAGTTCATCTAAGTGCCGATTTAGATAGAACTAAAAAACTATGCCCCGACGACAACTAAACGGGTCGTTTTAATTGTTTTTTAGAAGCCACATCTCACTCATGACCGTCAATTAATCAATTCCAAAATTGGAGCAGCGTTCATATTTTACAAGGCCCCAGCGATCAATCGCTCTTTGTGTGGGTCTAATACATGTCGACACTTGTTTCTTTATTGTTAATATGGAAGCTGTAGCCATAACAAACATTATTCAAAAGTATTTTTTATTTACATGTTGGTAGAACACGTTGATAAAGCTGCGCTTTGATCTCATACGTTCGTACATTTCCTTGGGATTCACGATGAATACTGTAATGTTTTGTAATTTCGTTGACACGGCGACTGTTGTTATATCGAGTATTGGAAAATATCGTAAGTCCATATTTAGCGAGTTCAATGTTGATTTTGTTGATCTGAAGGATATATAAAGCGATATAACACTCTGAGCACATAGTGATATTACGTAGTGTGTGAAAAATAAACATAAAAACCGACGCTTAGTGCATTTGCTAAAGAGATCTAGAGACCGCGCCTCGAAAGCAAAATGTCAACACTCGCATTATGCGTTTGAGAGTCTTCACTAACGATGTTATTGTAGCGAGAAATTTTATTTAAATATTAGTACTGTCAATTATGAGTTGTTGAGGCCTTAGGAATGTTTGCGTAACTCTGGTTGTAACTATTCTGATGACCGTGCTTATTATCAGATCTGTTATTTGTTTTAATTGAAAATAAGAAGAATTTTTATAAAAGAAATCTTACGCATTAGATATCACTTAAAAATACTGATCTTGATGATTTATTATGAAATGAATAATGATTTATAACATATGTTACAAAATTTAACGAATTCCCTTTTTAAGTGATCTCATTGAATGTACCTTAATAAAAATAAAGTGTACCGTATGCTCCAATATTCTTTAAATGTTGTCTGAAATATCTCACGTTTCATTTTAAATGTTATATTGTGTCTGGAACGTAATTTCAGGCAACGAACGTATAATTAATTGTTTCACTTAAAGATCGACCATTAAAATAGCAAAGGAGCCGATTGTTTTAAGAAGCAATCATTTTTTCTAGTAACCGGCGGCCCGTCGTCGTTCAAGTGGCAATAAATTTTAATCGTAACCTTGGCCACGTTTGTTTTGGTTAACCGATTGGTGCTAGCATATGCGTGAGAACTGAGCTTGAACTTGAAGATATTTGTTAGTGAATGTATAAAATAAACGTCTAAAGTAAACAATTGGATCATAATGAAAATAAATGTGAAGTGGAGAATCTAAACACGGGAAAGACATGGGAAACTGCTAAGCTTTAGCGTTAAGATGTGACCTGATACGTGTGTGGTATTTATTCTCAATGCGAGTTACTGATCTAATTGGACCTAACTCTCCGAATGTATGAAACAGAAACAAAACAGTAGCATTTACATACTACTAATTCACGATCTTTTGTGACGCTGTGCTACTTGGGCACGTGCGAGTGTATCCCATTTTGTGTTGAAGCGTACTAGACTTTTTCATTAATACCCGGCAGGTGTAATGCAATTTAATGGAAGTAGGAGATCAATCTTATAGGTAGATTGATAACTATTCAGTCTTCACTGAAAATCGAACTTCTCGGTAATATGTTTATTGTGAAAGCTAGCGTGAGAACTAACAACATATTTTTTAATAATATTGTATCAAGCTAATTGCGTGTTATATGCTTTGATTCTATTATTTAGTTCGTTTAGTTATGTGCACTAACAGACGAGGTCTATCAATAAACGTATCACATCTAAGCATAATAGTACACTGGTGTTATTAAATTATGTTTAATCTGGCGATTAGAGTAATACATAGCATTACCGTTCACAATCTAAATCACCAATATTGCATTGGATTTTAGTTTCGATATTAAATCGAATAACGCTAATACAGTTTATTGAGCCGTATTATCCTCTGAATTAACAGGCCCTATCCATTATTACTGATTAAAATATAAATGATCATTGTAGGAAATGTTTTAGTTATCTGTACCAACGTTGTATGGATATACCTATGTGCACAGCATTCGTTGTTAGCTACCAGTGAAAATGTATTATATTCGTCACCTTAATCTCATTAAAAGCTCTGCGTGTTGAAGCTTCAATCTTTTACACTGTCATACATAATTACAGATATTTTTTGGGGCTTAGAATTTAAAATTTTAAACTCATCTATGTTTGAATATTGTATATTTATCTACATCCTGGTAATCATAACTGATATTCAACTGACGTTCCAAAAACGAATAAGGTCTTCGATTCGATTGTATTTTTTGGGTCATAACCGACTACTCCTATCATGACAGTAATACGTGTTACAGTATTGTCATTTGTATGTATTATTTATTCTTGAATCTTCGTATGGTTATCCGGCATGAGTTAGTGATAATCCAACCACCAAGACGAAATGGCCTAACCAAGCCGCCAAAATCTACATATGCTCATTAAAAAACCTTTATAACTTTAGAAGATTTTGACTTTCATTTATATGTACTGAAAATTATTTTTCTTACTTAAATTTTATAAAGAATTTCTACATATATCTTATGATCTTAAATGACTATAGTTACAACCCACTTCTCTATGTCGGAAGTTTATATCAAGTGTAGTTGAGCCAAATTAATTTGTGCTTGAAACTTTAACCACGGTCGTACGATGTATTCATAACAATATAAATAACGGAATAAAGGGTTAGCCTTACTACTTCAATAGCTGTTATAACCCGCAGATTTATAAGTTATCGAAATACATTTCAATCTTATTACGTAGTATAAATAGTTCATTTTCGAATGTTCGTCGTCTGTATTCTTTACAAAATATTTTAATCTATTTCCTATAATATCGATGCTCTAAAGGAAATGTCACTCCCAATTAAATCTGTCAATAATAACTGATCCCATTACTGACTTATTTGTAATGTCAAACTTGATTTGAATTAGATATTGTTAACAAGATGATTTAATTTAAACTCTTTATTTACGTTTACTGATATTAAATTTGATTTCCATACTCGCAAGTCACAAATGAAAAGCTTGTACAATAACCATTATTTAACTAAAATTACTACACAAATGGATACATGTATCTGCTGCTGCTAATTTATTAAGATTTGAAAAAGGAAATTTGAAAAAGGAACGAGTGTCGTGCAATGTGAAGTGCACGCGAGCAAAGCTGCGGGCGGGAATATAAATTTGAAAATATTGACATTTTCTTTCATAAGGTGTATACGATTACCTATTCCATAATAATACTATACTTAAGAATACATGTAACCTTATCCTTATCCTTTTAGTTTTTGGAAGTCGGCTTAAAAGATAGCATATTGATACCTAATTATTATGTATAATTTATAGGTAAATCTATTTAAGACGTTTTTAACATTGCACGTTTGTTTTGTTTCAGATGAGGGAGAAAATAGAAATATGATCACACATAGAGTGAAATTACGGATTCATACAAAGTGGTTGTAGGTGTCGTCATGGACTTCCTGAAATTGGTGACGTCTCTTTTGGGACTATTATTTTGTGGTAAGCATAATAAAATTATTTAATAAAATGAATTGATATAAAAGAATGTAAAAATTGTATTAATGAACTTTACGTTAACTGTATAATTTATATCGTAAATAAAAAAAAAATAATAAAAAAATACAAAATCTAAAACTAAACTACAGTTTAATGTATAATTACATAGAAAATTGCTCACATAATTTGAACATTAGCCCACACTATGAAAATCTGCGTCTTGTTTAACTTAAGATATAATGTAGATTTTACATTATATTGTGTATGTAATACATGTAAGTTTGCATATGGATGGATTGCAATCCTTTTTGAATTTTAGCAGTCAACAATTATACATATCCTTTTATCTCATCTATGAAAATACGCAAAACCATGAAATATTAAAACACATATTGTACAAACAAAAACGAAATCAAAATATTGACTTTCCTCGACTAACCAGTGATTTAATGGCAGTAAATTCGTTCCATATGTTTGTATTCTTGCATAAAGAATTCACGGTGCAGTCAAAGTTCAAGGCGCTAATAGCTCCCCAAGGGGTCGGTCCCTCGCTCGATACTAGTGCCATACCGTACCATCTTAGATTTGTGCCACCAGTTAGCGAACTCAGGGACGCTTAGACATAGGTACCACAATTTGTCACCGCTTCGAAAATGTAGCTAATTGCAGGAAATTTCTGTTTAGTTCGAGGGCGGGGTAATTGGAAATGAAATTATACCTACCACTTTAATGTGTGTTTGGAGCTTGATTTTAATTGCTCTTGTATCATTTTCAGTATTCGTGAGGGTGGTTTTAATATTGATCATGATGTCATCCTTGCTTGCACGTTAGTGCTAATGTTATTTTAATAGAAAGATAGACAGAAACTCCACGGATTGTTACTATAGGTTTTACAAATTTGAACGGTAGATAAGTATAATGTTTTATGTCATAGCGGGCAACTGAGCTTGTGGTTCGCCTGATGGTAAGCGATCACCACTGCCCATGAACATTCGCAAAGGTAGTGCCTCTACGAATGCGCTGCCCGCTTTTATGGGATAAGGGAAAAGGAAAGGATTAAAGACTGGAAAGAAGGAATGGACTGGGATGGGTGAGGAAAAGGAAACGGGCCTCCGGCTCCCCCACTCACCGTACGAAACACAGTGGCATGCCACTATTTCACGCCGGTTTTCTGTGGGGGTGTGGTACTTCCCCGGTGCGAGCTGGCCCAATTCATGCCGAAGCGTGCTCGACTACCACAATAAAAATAATTAAAAATGGTAAAGTTTAGTTACGTTAAAAATAGCCCATTATAAGAAAAAAGTAACTAATGGTAATTTCTAAAAACAGCGTAATAAAAACCGTGTCGAACAAACAAATGTCACGTAACGACTCTCCAGGGCTTAATAAAGTTTTAGGGAAAGCGTATCGTATCGACAAAACTCATTAGGTTAACAAAATACACATGCATAGATTTACTTGCATGTGACAATGGCACATATTTTACAATCAACTGAACTTGTAATAGATTAAAAAAGCTTATCTATGGGCGTTGCTATCACCCCAGTATGTCTCATTGTCATGATATAATTATTTTAGTCTGTGGTTTATGAATCTATACAAAAAGCGCGCCCCAGGCGGCTATCAAACCGTAAAGAAGTTAAGCTAATGTTAAACGATGCCTATCTTTTGTGCCTAATTCATGATGGATGCCGCGTGAAATACGAAGAAAAAATAGAATAATAAAAATAAAGAGAATCAATCGTTTGGGGTACTTTACAATGAGGTTACGTGCGACAATGTACTATGGGATATTTGAAAAATGGATCGTATCTCTTCTCCAACAAAACTTTGACTTTTACGATTATCGAAACTAACATTTTGGCCCTCGCGTTCTAAGGTATATGACGCCCATTCCGATTGTAGTATTTATTATATATTATAAATAATTAAACGGAAGTTTGAATACAAAGAGTGAAGGTTAAATTATAGGTTCTTAAATTCTAAGGCGCTTTGATTTTAAACGCAATCTGCCTTCTAAATATAGACGTCATTCCCAATAAGTAAATGTAATCAGTAAAGACGATCGCTAATATTTTTTGTTCGTGAGCTCGATACGATCAGATAGCTTTCATTTCGCAAACTATGGCCTTTTATCTGTAAACCGATATATCTTATTAACGGTGACGTTTCGGAAGCAAATGAAATCACCGTTCTCTTTGGAAACTCAGTACCGTCGTCATTTTATCCTACAGATGTTTTATTATTGTGCAATACATTAGTTCCATTATCGGTAGCGTGTGAACATCAAGATTTATTCAATTTAATTCGAATAACTAGTTTTCGTTTTGACGTCAAAGCAATTCATTAACTAACATTTTTAACATATAGTTTAGGTACCTACTTCATTTTTAGTTTTATAGCATTAATTTTTTTTTAAATAGTCAACGTCTTAATTTTTCATGTTAATTTTATTTTAATTGAAAGGTTTGCAATAAAATGCGTTTTAATTATATTGTAGGAATAGTTCTTTTTTCTTTTTTGCTTACTAAATTTAATTACTTATTCATCGAACAGCACGTGGAACAGCACAACATAAACCTTTATTTACAAATAGAGATATTTCTATTTGATTTTTAACTTATCGTTTCCTATAGACCGTTACAATAAAAGTCAAAGATTTTATAGAGGAACAATAAATAAACAAAATATATCGAAACAGTCATGGATACAAAGTATGTTATTCCATCTGCCCACGCGCTGAATGTCTACAAAAACAAACTCAAAAGAAAGCAATATAGCAACTGGTCGATTCCTTCCGTATTTTCTATTATAGAAATGACTACAGCAACCGAGGCGATAAATTCTGTATATTATTGTGTTCGACAAACTGATACATATTGCGTCGACATAAAAATGAAAATCGGCTGCGAGATTAAAAACTAATTTAGCTTTGCAGTTTGCCCTCGTTTCAGGTAGGTATGGGTCGTGAAAGATGACACTGCGTCAACAATTTGTACCGTACATTAGCAGGCCTTACAAGACAAACACGGTAACTCACGAAATTCATATTAATGTAATCCGTCCATCCGTTCAGGCGGATAATTTTTAACAGATGTGCCGATGTTTTTGTGTTGTAAAAGATAAGTGCTATTTCATTAACCGTAACGTTTTTAGTTATTTTTATCTTATCGTCTGACTCGTTTAAAACATATACTTAATGAATCTTAGTGATTGAGCCCAAGTTTGCTTTTTGTTCTGCGAAATAGATACATCTTTAATATGTGAAATAGTATTTTATATAAACATCAAATTGAATTACGTCTAAATGATCTCAAAAAAAAACAGTTGAACCGAATTCGTGAAAGTTTAAATTTTTACACACATTATATGTATTAGCATTATTATAAATTATTCACGAAAAATATACTTACACATTGCTTTTAATTAATAATGTATGTGAGATGGTAACCCCAAAAAATGACATTCGAGCTGAAAGACGTGCAAAAATTGGCGACAGACATTAAAGAATTAAACACATTTTATGTAAAATATTAGTGATTGTCATATAATTTTATATAAGTATAATTTATTTCGCGACTTTGTAATAACGTGCAACTGCGTAATGACTGCTTAGAGTCATATTGCCAAGGGGTCAAAACTGAACACGTGTTCAAAATTCGAAAAATCATGATTGGCTCCCTTAGGAGGCAATCACGATCATTAGAATTAGATGTTCGTATTCAAACTGCTATCGTGTTACTTAGGGTGACAGTTGTTAACTTTTGAGTTCTAAGGGGAAGATTTAGTATGTTAATAGGTTTGTTGAGAATTAAAAGACCTATTAGATGTATTTTAAATCAAGGTTTTAAAAATATATATGGGAGTATGTTTTTTTTCGAAACAACCATTGCATTTAATTAAAATTTCTTTGTAATTGTATTAAATAATACGTAAAAGACTTTTAATGTAAAGGGTTGCCACTGGTATATCTAGAATATTTCTTTTAATTTGAATATTTTACATTGCTAATTTTTTTTTCTATTTCGCTAATCAAACAAATTATTGTACGTCTCTATCTATTAAAACTATCCCACACAATGGTTAAGGTGCAACACATAACGATCAAAGAAATCCCAATTTTCGTTTGATGTCGAATCTACGACGACTAATTTGTTGCGACTGATACTGGAAAGCGTTTGTACCAAAGGAAATGGTTCTTAAAGCAGCTGTTAACCTGAATTTATGAGAATCCAATATATCGAGAACATGTAAACACGTCATTTGGTGCTATTGGGAAGAAACGGTACGACGCGGGCTGGTTTTCGTTGGGAGACCGTGCGTATTTCTTTAGGAAACTGACGAAAAATTGTAGGAAATATTCTGAAAATATGTGTTTACATAATATGTAAAAGGAATTTATTCCTTGATGAATGTTTGATATACTTTGAATCGAACAAATTTTCAAATATTCACAAATCACCATTGAGGTAAATAACAGGTTTTTTATATATTTTTTAAAAGAATAGCAAATAAACAAGTCAACTCAAATGCAATAGTTATGTCCGTAACCGATTTTTTATTTATTTTTTCAGTTGACGCGTGTCGACATGTGCTAGAGTATAAATTAGCAGGGGACGCGACGCACCCTCGCAATTTTTTTAACAAATATTTCTGAACAATGGGCCGTAACTATGCGCGTGCGAGTTAAAATCATTCCCATTGGCGCTGCTTTCCTGTGTCATTTTAGCAATAATTTTTCTAGCTAGTTCATTAATCTGGGTGATAATAGAAGAAATTTAAGAACCGCGTGAAAATATATAAATTAAGTTATACAGTTGTTGTATTTTTATTGACACTCTTTAAATTATTTAATAAATATTTCATTTTTTCTTATTATTAGACATTTGTTTTGATAAATTGTTATCAAATAATTTACATTTCTTAAATTGTTTGATAATAATTCAATTAGCTTCATCACTTGTTTTAGTTATATTGCTGATAATGTTGCAATTTATAAGAAAGTAGAATAAGCTCAGTATGAATTCATTACATTAAATCGAGTATTAATATTAAAGATTAAACATTTAACAAACTGAAGTTAAAAGTACGAATAGGCTCAAGTTTCAATCTTGATTTCAGTTATGAGTTTGATTATCAATTATTATTTCAGAATGTTTACTTTACCAAATATAGTTTTTTATATATTTTATACCCAACTTCCTTACTATATCCTATACGGAAACTTCTTTTATATATCCGATAATCGATCCGGTTCAAACGTGCAACTAAGCGATAAAGTCGGTTTTATGTGCGATAAAGTAATGTATCGAGATCAGCATAAACAATATTTTATGTGTCTTGCATTCCGCTAAATCTTATTTTTATCTCTTCGTTCTGGTATATTTTGCTTTAGGTATTACATACATGTCTCTTTTACGAGTTCGTAGATTATTTATTGTATCTAATACCTATAAAATTATTTAATACTATACAGTCTTTACTAGGAAATAGTTTAGAGTAAAAAGTTAATTATGAAATGACTGCAATAGTACGTATGTTTATTTTAGGATAAGCTCACGTGGATGTTTTTAAGTTCATATAAAAAAGACATTGTTTTTCTAAAATAATCAAATAATGGTTAATAGCTTCATTTAAAAAATGCTAAATATCATCAATAAACTTTATATATTTTTATTCAATAGCTCCAATATTCCAAAAACTAAAGGAAAATAATGTTTGTTTAATGTAGGTCAATAATAATAATACTCTTAAACATCAAGGGATTTACGAACAAAAATCGAAAGATAGCAAATCGAATGGAGATTCAATTATAGATTAGCCCTTGCAACGCACCGCATTCACAATGTTGGGACACGTGAATAAATAAACACAATTATTTTGCACAATGGGGTAATCCTTATTCTGTTACAAACTCGAACCGAAAATCGAGTCGCAGACCATTACTGTTGCTTCGTTTTTAGCGAAATCGAGTATTTTTTGCTATGATTTTCTGTTAATAATGCTTTGAGGTAACAATAGACATACATCAATTCGAGTGTCAAAAAATAACATCTGCGCCTTTCGTTGTAAACACACGAGGGTCCAAATTCGCATCCTTGGGGGACTCCAAGCTAGCCTATGTTTACGCTTCATTATTATTGTGCCATGTTTTAGTGTAGCTATAAACGACACGCTCCACTATTATTATCGTTGAAACTAAAGGTTCTGTACCATTGTTAGGCTTTTAAATAAACGGTAACGCGCGGAACGGGTATAATTTTTTAAAGAGATTATGTTTAGAACCAATAATTTTTCAATTATATTAGTTCTAACGTTAAACTGTTGAAAGTTCTGAACCTCAAATTTTGTACAATTCACCTTTGGTTAAGTTATTATACTCTCGTTCTTATATGATGTTTGCCATAGACTCACGTGAAGTTATTCCAACAGGTCCCGTTAATGGAGGACTAAGTGACGATTACATGGGAAGCGGTGAAGCACCATACATCATCGAACAACCGCTCGATGTCACCGTAGCAAAACACCAACCAGCCACGTTAAACTGCAGAGCTGGTGGCTCACCATCGCCAACAATACGATGGTACAAGGGCGGCGTGCTTGTTGTATCTGATACACATAGAAGCTTGTTGCCTGCTGGTGGCCTGTTCTTTCTAAGGGCGACGCATGGTCGTGCACACTCTGACGCTGGCGTGTATTGGTGTGAAGCCACTAATCCTTATGGTACTGCTAGAAGTCGGAATGCAACGCTACATGTAGCCGGTAAGTTATCTTACTACATCGCTATATGTCGTCGATAGAATAACATTTTTACCACACTTTTATTAGCTTCATATGTTTATATTTTTGTATGTTAACTACTCCTATTGATTCGAATTTGACTTACTTTTTAAGGGCAAATTTTATCAAACTTTGTATAATATCAAAAGTTAAGTTCTTACCTACTATATATATTACAAAATGGAATTAATAGTAAACAAAAAAATATTGATTTATATTTTTTTCGGAATGTAATATATTACGTCTTAATAAGAAATTTTCTGTTTGTTCCGTAGTTCTCCGAGAAGAATTTCGTTTGGAACCTGTAACCACACAAACGGCACAAGGAGACACTGTGATTCTAGAATGTTCACCGCCTCGCGGTTCTCCAGAACCAACGGTATATTGGAAAAAGGACGGACATATACTTCACTTTGATGTAGACTCAAGGTAAATAAAGTTATCTTAATAGTTGCATAATGTACGTTGTTTGTATTGTTTTAACGTTAATACATTTGTTAACACTAAAATTGTTAGTAATGAAGCATTTAGTTAATTGAAGCTAAAATAACAAAGCATAACCACAGCCCTATTAGTAAGTACCTACAATATAAAATGAAAGTTACATACATGCCCACAAGTTGGTTCGATAAAACGCACTTACGTAAAATCGAGGGTATAGTTTCTGAGAGCTCTCAACTGTTAAATGGGATGGCGGAAACGCGATAGTCTTGTGAATCACTGCAAAATTAATTCGTGTAACATCACACAATGACGTATCGCATAATTTGTTTGCGGCACTTGAATTACTAAAGGGTGTTGAAAAATTCGTGTCTTTTGATCATTCGAATATTCTGTTTTAGTTTATCATTTCATGATATCATTTTAGAAATAAATAAGTAACACACTTACTTCACAATTTTGTAATTAAAATTTCACCTACTTTATGTAACCATAACGACTTTATTGCATTTATAAATTATCTGATTTCTTAAATGTATTACCCGGAAAACTATTGTAACATTACAAACAGAAATTATGTGACTATTATGTACATATTCACTTATTTAACAACGTTATGCATAAGATCAAATTGAAATCTGTGACCCCACATTTTTCAAACTTATTCAATTTGTTGTCTATGAATTTTTATATGCCTAAAGATGCATCTCAAGGCGACGTATGTATATTGAAGCATAAAAATAATTAACATGAGGAGGGTACATCAAAGTTTGAAAGAGGGGATATTTGAAGAGCTCGACAAGCAATCAAGCAAAAATCTCAATAGTTCTGACTCAGGAGACCCCTTATTAAATGTTAATTTTCTATTGAATAATTCCGCCCTATATTTGAATGACTTTGTTACAATGCGCTTTGTTTACAGTAATGAAAATTAAATGTCTATTGTCTACAGTGCTTATTAAAAACGTTGAATTATTTGTATAGAATGCATTTGGTGGACGGAGGAAGTCTGGTTATACAAGATGCGAGACAGACAGATGCTGGGAAGTACCAATGTATCGCAAGAAATGCTGCTGGTACAAGAGAATCAACTACAGCAACGCTAAGAGTTCATAGTAAGTAATTTTAATAAAAGCAAAATAATAATGCACATATACTAGGCAAAGTTATACCACATGTCATAGTCGGTTTTTGTCTTAGTTTTTACTTGTTGAAATTTACCACCGCTATTAATATACCAATTCATTTGGCTGATTAAAAACAGCTATCATTTACCTTCCATATCAATCAAACGGAAACCATATCAATCAATAATGCGCTTCTCATATCAAAACCGAGCATGCCAAGCGAATTTACCGTGTCACTCAATGAGTTTCGATTTCGCAGTTAAACCGTATTGGATTGCGGGGCCCGAAGACGTCGTCGCTCATACCGGGGAGAGCGTGTTGTTTCACTGCAGAGTGGGTGGGGACCCTTTACCCGATGTGTTGTGGAGGAGAACCGCCGGCAGTGGGAACATGCCACTCGGCCGCGTCAAACTCTTGGACGACAGAAGCCTGAGGCTCGATGGCGTGGTTTTAGCAGACGAGGGGGAATACACTTGTGAAGCTGACAATGCAGTCGGAACTGTCAGCGCTAGCGGGTATTTGACGGTGTACGGTGAGTGCATGCATTCTTATTTACTCAGTTGATTGTTCATTGCGTTTATAATTATCGCTAGGGAAACTTTAAATTGTACGGAATAAAATAACTTTGTATGAAGGTAAAATTAATTACCGACTGGTTATAAATACGATGTCACTTTATTATTAAAATTCGAATACAAAACTTAATAACTATATATCATAAATGTTTTATTATAATGACAAAGCTTAATTTTGTTATTCTTTTTAGACCCTCCATCAGTAACACTAAAACCAAATTCAGTGATTGTTGAAAGCGGAACAAGTGCAACATTTACATGCACTGCCACCGGAAAGCCTGAACCAACTCTTTTTTGGAGTTTAGAAGGAAATAGAACAATTATGTTTCCCGGTACATCGAGGGATAAATATCACGCATCACCCGTTATAGACGGGGTGACAACACTAACAATAAACGGAACAAATAAAAATGATAGCGGTAATACAATAGTTTGTTCAGCGGTCAACTTCGCTGGCAGTTCGCTCGTTAGAGGAAAAATAACTGTGACGTCAGACGATGACCGGCCACCGCCAATAATAACAAATGGCCCCTCTAATCAAACGTTACCTTTTAAGTCCGAAGCCGAGTTCCCCTGTAAAGCTATAGGTACACCTGAGCCAATCATTGCATGGTATTTCGAAGGGGAAGCATTAATACAGAATCATAGAAGATATATTTCCAGTGATGGAACATTAGTCATAAAAGATTTGGGTAGGACCGACAACGGAACTTATACATGTGTTGCTTCGTCACCTCACGGCAAATACGTTTGGAGTGGTGTCCTGACTGTTGATAACCCCAAAAATCCAAATATTAATTTCTTCAGAGCTGCTGATGTATCAGCCTTACCAGGTCCTCCCACAAAACCACATGTACATAATATAACAAACAATAGCGTTATTTTAACATGGAATCAAAATAATAAAATTGGGTCATCCTCCATACTCGGATATCAAGTTGAAGTATTCTCTAGGGAAACACTATCAGGAAGTAATACTCCAAGAAACTCAAGAGGCTGGGTTGTTGTTGCTAAGAAAATATATCAAACCCATTACGTAGTCAGATCGTTGATTCCTGGAGTGACATATATGTTTATAGTGAGAGCCGAAAATTCACACGGTTTGTCTGGACCAAGTTCCGTTTCAGATGCTGTGACGTTAGGGGAAGATGCATCTATATGGAGTAATGGCCCATACTCAAATAATACTGAATACAGAAAAAATATTATGACTGATAGTATAGTTGAGCTCAGAGAAGCAACTGCAATAGACGCTACAACAATAAAACTTATGTGGGCAGTATTAAATTTCTTTTACTTGGAAGGATTATTTATATACTACAGACCCTTGGATAATTCAACGACTGAATATGAAATGAAAACTATTTTACATTCCAATGATGTATCGGGATACGAAATTACGTCGTTACGAAAATATATGCGATACGAATTTTTTCTGGTGCCTTTTTATAAGAAATTTGAAGGCAAACCCTCAAATTCAAAAGTTGCTCAAACATTGGATGACGGTAAATATGTCATTTTTATTTCACGTATTAAATATTATAATTTTCAATTAAATATATTTATACGGAGTACCGAGTATTTAATTTTCTATAATTTAACATCAAATCTACATTTCATGTTTCATTTTCAGTGCCGGATGGTCCTCCAACAAATATAGAAATGTTCATTGTCAATATGACTACGGTTCACTTGAAATGGCAACCTCCCGAATTTCACCTACAAAACGGAGTTATTACTGGTTACAATGTAGTGGTTAATTGGCTGGATATACCCGCGAACAAGTCAATG
Source organism: Zerene cesonia (assembly GCF_012273895.1). Taxonomy (NCBI): domain Eukaryota; kingdom Metazoa; phylum Arthropoda; class Insecta; order Lepidoptera; family Pieridae; genus Zerene; species Zerene cesonia. Next base: position 7,196,992 of record NC_052118.1, on the reverse strand, counting down.
ATTGCAATTAACACCACCGTTCAGCAAGCGACCAGTCTCATTATGACAAATTTAACGTCTGGTGTGAGTTATTCAGTGCAGATCGCAGCAGAAACTATTGTTGGCTTGGGACCTTTTAGTCAAAAAGTGTATCTTAATATTGATTCAAGAACAATCGGATTAGATCCTCTATCCAGGTATATTTTTACATTTTTAATGAGACAGGTACATGTTACCTGTAAAAAGAAAAAATGTATTTTCGCGTATTCTCGTCTATCATAAACCTACAATACTTTTATTCTGTTGCAGATATCCTAACAACGGAGAAGTATCTATTGTTGCGGGAGACTTTGTACTTGAGTCGTGGTTTTATTTTTTAATTGGAGCTATCGTGCTTTTCAAAGTTATAATGGTTGCTGGCATCATCTACATTCGTAAAAATAACATTTTTGCGAAAAAATCTGCTCTTCCCAATATATACGGTTGGTATTAAAAATTGGAGTATTTAAATTGTATAAGATGTAAAAATAATACAGAAACAAAGGCTTATCTCGGAGTGCTTACATTTTTTCCCTAGGATCAGAATTTCAAAATTAAAAACATTCCTCGGGTGTCGTGGGGTGGTAAGGGTGCGAGCGTTTGTTTGATGGAGGCTTTGCCATGCGAGGCGGGAGGGTGCTAGATTACTTTCGAGTTGAAAGGTAGCACGAGCCCTCTCACTAGCGCAGTGGATCTCTTTCACTTTGCATTCACATTCTAGGCACAAAGAAATGATACAAATCCGGAAATAAAGACTCAACAAATGTAAATGTTTTTGTTTCTTTTCAAATGATTCGTAAACGCCGTTGAAACTTAATTCCTGCAATATCATAATCGTTATAAATTTATGTTATATATTACATTAAAATAGTGTATCATTAACAACATAACTTTTATTTTAGATTCTAATGGAACTAGTTTAGTGACCCAAATGAATATAAAAGCAGCGGTTTCATTGTCTCATCCATTAAGTAGCTGCTATAATAAAAATTCAGTTACTAAAACTGAGTCATTATTGTGGATGGAGAATCAGCCTGGTATATGCATGTCCACTAATCAATCCAACCAAAGCAAGGACAAGACAAATTCCGAATATGATAAGGTTGCCCATCCTCTGCCAGAGTATGCAGAGGTGACAGCATCCAGAGTTAATGGCAATGAATGGAATACAAGTAAAACTGCTACATCTCCCGCCGCATATGCTTCCGTGACACTTGTAGCCAATACAAGACAATGTGTTAGCTCTTTGGTAAGCTCGATTTCATCAAAAATTTTCACTGTGCTTAATGATTTCATTTAGATGTCGTTATAATCTATATTTTATTTTTAGGGTTGGTTTCCACCGGGTGGCAAAAATGTCGATAACTTTGATTCTCGCTACGCTCCCGATGAAGAACTCTATCCGGCAAGCAATGGAGGTTACTATAATAGAAATGTATACAGCGAAAAATACTTCCAAGGACATCATAATGTCCTTAAATTTTATGACATTCCTTCCTTAGAAAAAACACAAAAGGCCCAAATACGATACAATCAGAGCCTTGAAGATCGCAAAAGCGATAAAAACGTAAACATCGATGTTACCCAATCCTTGATTGGTCGAACGTACGGAATAAATTCAAGGAAGAATTCTGAATCGGAATCAACGTATAGAGCGTTCGGCGAGGACGAATCTGACGACGAGAATTATGCGGAAGACAATGGCTATGATGAATTGCAGGCTATGCAACCACAAAAGCAACGACCTAAACATCAATACGAAAGGCCTAATTTCGACAACGATGGGACGCGGACTTTATCAAGATTTACCTCGTTCAGGCACGCCCAGAATGTTCTAAATGGTACGACGCAAACGCCTATTGCGTCCACTCACTCTGCCCCTTCGTCGCATCCACGAGTAGACTCAGTGACGCGGTAGTATCACGCTTTGCCGGTTTTCGGCGACTTGTGCCAAACAGACGTATAATCGACGTGAACAATGTTATAAGTGAAAAAGCTAATACGGTTTTTCCTTACGCTTATATTATGAACTCTTGGATTTCCGTCGGTTTTTAAACATATTGTGCAGAAGTGATAATATGTGTATAAAAGACTGTTTATTACGCGTTTCTTTGGCCTATTATTAAATTTGTGGCACTAATTTGATATCACTAAAAATCTTATAGATTTATTTATATTTCGTGGAACTTTAACTAGTCTATTGTTATGTATATCCTGTGTACATAATTTTGTAAATAGTGTATATATAAATTAATTATGAATATTATTAAAAATAAACGTTTATTGGACTATTATGGGGATTGATCAAATTTATGTGTCCGTCTGTATATCAATAAACGAATTTGTAATCATATATATATCATTAGATTAGGATTTCGTTAGACACTGGAAAAATGAACGCTTGGCAATAATTTGAGGTAACCTAATATTAATAGTGTAAATATAGACATGAATACTATAGAGGCAGACCGTTTACAAACAGTAGCTGTAACTAGAATGCGATTGAAGTGTGACTAGACTAAAAGTGAAGGTAGTTTGAAATTTTACACAAGTATTAGCGCAGTTAGGATTTCAAATAATAAAGTATACTTTATGGTAAAGCACAAATTGACTTGATATTAGACTTCGTAATATATTTCGTTGATAGCTAGCGGTACTCGATTTAGTTTTATTTAATGTGCCATAAGATTCCTGGATAAGAACACAGTAACATTCGAGTTGTGAAGAAAATTCAAATGATGCTTTTACAAAAAGATGTTTAAATCTACGTAAGTTAATGTGATATGAGTTATATTATAATCACTTGTTATTAAAACAAATAGCACGATTTGTATTGCATATCATGTATTTAGGTAATAATAAATAATGAAGTGTTAATTACGTAGGCTTTGAGATTTATTATTTATAGTATTATAAGCCTAAAATTTAACAGCAACTATTATTGTATTATTTAAAATGTTTGCATTTGTTTGTATTTCAATATACGCCTATTCAAATTTGCTTTGAAGAAATTTACTTAAAGTATTATTAATTAAAAATATTTTTTGTGTATACTCAATGCCAGTACAATATTGTTTCTATTATTATTATTTTGCTTAAATGATGCCAAATAAAAATACGTTTGTCAGTATTTTCAAATATAAGTGAAGTATTTTTCATATCGCATTTTTATTCCTTCAGTTCATAATATCAATTTTATTTAACTTTTACAAAGTTATTAGAATTCAATAATAATCATTAGCAATATCTTGATTTACTGTAAGAAATTTTAAAAATTGCTTCAAGTTTCATGAACGTGTGTATTTAAAATGTCAATTAGACAGCTGTTACATTGTACGGTAAAATAATTCATATAAACAACAAATGTGCACCATGTAAGGTATTACGATATAAAATCACATTCCTTCTATAGAAACTGCTTAATGTTGACTTTGAACATATAGTATGTATTTAATATAAAACAATAAATCATATAAAGTTTTTAGACTCACTATCGACTGAATTATTTCATTGATTTTATAATATACAGCAAATAGGTAGTAATATTAACAAGAACTGTTGCTTTCTTATAGAGAATAGAATTTTCCAGACTCGGTGTTAAGAAATTAATCTTCTAGTTCCTATTCTCATGAAACATTGAATAAATGTAGATATGGATTCATTTATTTCATGTATAATATTCTTTAAAATAGAACTCTATGCATCACAGAATATGGCCTATTAGCATCATCAATAATCGTGTAAAAAGCACTTCAACAAAGATATTCAAGCATTAAACAGTTGATTATTTTTATTCAATAAACGATTGAATGTACATACATTTTTTAAACTTCTTGAAATGGTCTACACAGTATTACAATTGAAAGTTAGCAATGTTACTTGAACTAAAGTGGGTATAGTTTTCCATCGATAAATAAATATTGTTTTAAAATATCATTCAAACATAGTTGTTTACTTTTGCTTTTATGTTCGTACATGGAAATGTACGAAACAGCCCTTGGCTATTGGATATATTTTATGCAGTAGGTACGCAGCGTTTTAACACAGAACAGCTACAAACTCGTCATTTTTTATTTACGTATGTTGTGTATGAAAAATCAATGATTGTAGACTATAAAATGTACGCATTAAGGTATATTATCATACACAATTTTGAAACAATTGTATTTATTTCTGATTTCTCTTTACCTTTATTATAACATCTACATAATAATTGAATTTAAACGTAATTAATAAACGTTTTGAAAAAGTTTTCTATCTTTTAAAGTATTTTAAATACAGTTATTATGTGTTTGATAAAAATAATAATTTCAGAGTATGGGTTTTTATGTGTGGATTTTTTATAAAGGCCTATTTGATTTTATAAATTTATGATGAAATAGGATCAACACAATGACGACTTAAATGGATTTTAATTTTGTAATTGTCTATACAAACCTATTTTTTAATAAAATAATTTAATTACTATACCTGATTTTATTTTACTTTCCTTAGACGTAAGAATAAAAGGAAAAGAATTATACAGCATTGCCGCTGTTTTGCTCAACTTAGTACCCCCTGTAATGCCGTGTACGCAATGACATTGTAGGCACACGCCTTTTAGGAATATTCTTAAAAGAATTAATCTTAGATTTCTATTAAACCAACAATTTACAACATTATATATATACACTTTACCTAAAACAATTCAAAATTGAAATCTGTTATAGCTCAATGATCTTTCTAAAACCGGGATGATTTAAGTCGTATTTTGTCATTACTACTACAATTAGTAAACTTCCTCTTACCGCAAACTGTATTATTTAAGCTTTCAATTAATGATATTTGAAATAGCATGAATTGTTAATTTAAAGCGTAGTTGTATAAACACAATCGGTGCTTATATTAAAAATTCCTCTTGCTTTCATTTTAGTAACGCGTGCATGTAAAAAATTCATTACAAAATTTTAACTCCGTTTTTCATTAAATAAACAAAGGATTGAACTTTGAGTTCAACAGCATTCAATGCACGGGATAGTCCGGGATAAATAAATTAAATCAACGTACGCAGTTTCCTTTCGTATTGTCAACATTTTCAATTTACGAGTCGGCAATTCATACACGAAATCTCAACTCGACACCCATCGTAAGTACGTTATTGGCGGGTATTTAGCACTGGGTTGTGGTCCGGTCGGTTTGTCTGTGACTGCGTGATAACAGTGTATTCATCCCATATTAAAGCATACACGAATATACATGCCGAATGTCGATGCCATTCGCTTTGTCTTCCTAACGTGTACCAGAGATTTTGCAGTTCGAATGTCGCAGTCGGATTAATCGAACATTCACGTCCGATACGTACATCACGCGCGGAATTTTTGCACAAAATTCATTTCAGTCCGGTTTTAAAACAGAATGGGATATGGCGAGCGTATCTACGAGTGCGTTAAACTTTTTTTCCATGAGCTGAACGCATGAAATACAAGTTTTCTCTGCACTGAACGTTCGGTAAGCGAGAGGCCGCGGTCGCCTCGGGTATCATTTTAATTTTCCGCCAGTATGGAATTTTACACGAGCTGAATGAACCATCAATTTTAATGAGCTTTAAAGTTAACTGATCAACGGTCTCGGTGGTGTGCCTGCCAACGGAAATATTTCTTCCGTAGTAATTATACGTTAAGTATTATATAGTGCAAACATTTTATAATAGCGCTGTAAAAGTTTATAAAGTAATAGATGAGGTAGGGAATTTTAAATATATCCACATAGGTATGGTTCTCGCTTAATAAAGTTTTGAATTAAAATGGTTTTAAAAGCATTCCTCACCATATCCACTCACGGCCGATGAGGGATATAATTCAATTTAGAATTAATTGCTTGATTAAGTTGTGTCCGCGTCATCGAGGGGTGTTTTGTTCCGGCGAAATATGATTTCGATCAAGGTGCCGAGTTTTACAGGTCAATTTCGGTAATGGGTGTAATATTTTAACATGAAAGCTCACGGTTGTATGGCTTAATTTGAATGGACGTTTATTTTGTTATTAGGTAAGTGTGATTTTTGCATTTAAGCTGTTGTCCCGAAAACTCCTATTAGATTCGTGCTGTTCATTGGATATTTGTTCCGTTATATTTTTATGCGATCATATAAAAAACAGACCAGCAACAGTGAATAAATGTTCAATTGAAATAATATATATAAAGGTCACAGACTTGCGTTACAAAATAAATCCTTCAGCACAATGCACAGGCGCATTCCACATTTATAAGAACCGCAAATTACCTACTTAAAATTGTACACGCCCGTGTCTAATTAGGAAAACATAAAACGAATATAAAATTCTCCTCCATGTAGGAAAAGGCTGGATAATATACGGCCGCCCTTAAACCCAAAGTGCCCTTAATACTGTGCTTAAGTGGGCGAGCTACAGAGATGTTCAGAGGCTTTTCGGCCCCAACACTTCTAAGCCTTTTAATATCGTGCCCTTGTAGGCTCGCCTCTCATCGGATCTCTTTCATATCGTTACTTTACTTCTTTAATAGCATTCACGGCTAAAACTGTTAAGTGTTCACTTCGCTGGATGTAATTGCTGCACTTGTTTGCTTTGAAATTATTGAAACTGCTTGCAGTATTATTATATAACGTTCTATAAGTCTTTCCTAGATACCTAGTATTGCATTATTTACGCAGCTAGTTTTTGTCTAATTATAATGCCAGCAAACAACACATAATTCTTATTTTAATGGTAGAATAAAACAAAATTATAATTGGAACTGATTCATTTATATAAATAGGAAATAGATTTCCATGGGCTACGAGGTTACATTGAGAAACAAAAAATTTGTACATAAATATGACATGAAATGAATATGTCTCATAGGGTTAGCGAAAGTAAATTAATTACCGATAAGCACGTATTAAACAGACAAACGTGATTCTGCATAATTCACTCAATCGTCGGGGTCACTGTTACATTCAACGTCCTTATAAACTACAGCGATGATTGCCCAAATTTAATTAAGGCGATGCAACCCTTTGGATAACGGAATGGGCTGTAAAGTTAGAATGGCGGCACATGGGCTCGGAGTTTTGTAATTTTATTAATGATGTAATAACAGTTCTGTCAGTCGCATGTGTGTTGTGAGCGATAGTGAAGTCGTTAGTTCGGACGGGTTAATATTGGAGGGTCGGATTGGGGATTATCTATGGGATCCTGGTATCGCTAGTGTTAGACTGTGGAAGTAATGATCCCTCTATTGAATATGTATAAACAATAATTTATGTTATTTACTTGCAAACTATACTAGATAACACGAGGATTACGTACGAGGTGTTTTATGTCCATGTGTTTTTTTAATTATTTAATAATTTGTAATTATTAATTATGAACTCAACATATTTACAATTAATGGCTATAACACAAACACATAAAACACAAGCAAATGCAACGAGTTTATAACATTTCCATATCTTCTAAAAGCAATACACAATTATTTGAAATAATATAATTTGTAGTATCTGTCTTCACGAATAAAACAACTATCGCCATATTTATCTCTATGTAAAAATCTAAGTATACAATACAATATAATCATGTATATTGTAATCCATTGCACGCTTAGTACGGACCCATTCAACAGATTGGTTAAAATTAAGAGCAAACCCTATCCATTCAAGAGTACTCGTAATATTGATGTCATTGTAGTCGACTTTCATGTCAAGAATTTAAAGGTCAATATAAACATCTTAGCGATGCAACCGTGCATGACATATAATATACGATCAAAGTGCTATCAAATATTTCGCCGGCGACAATAGCGTGTTCCATGCACGTTTCTAATAAATAGAAACGTGCAGTCATACGTAACGCTGGGTTCTAATGAGGCAAGGCTGTCACAATAGCCCCCCTTGCTATGGTATCTAGACACGAAAGTACTACGAAATTTTTAAACATCCCCATTTATACTAATCTGGGGTGGATAAACTTAATAGTCACTTCAGTTATAATTAATTAAAGACAATAAGTATTCTCTTCGCCTTATACGATTCGGCTTACGTCACAGTGTTTGCATTTTTAACGATTATGTATAAGATCTTTGTTATGGGTGTACATTTTTCAAAATCAACATTTTTTTAATAACAAAATATACATTTTATCTCATCCCACAAATCGGCTTATGTTAATACATTACATAGGTCTAGTAATAAGCAAATAGACCGACGTATGCAGCGTTAATTCTTTTTTACAATCAGGCCATTATGTCCAAACCAACTCATATTATAATCGCATCTATCATACAATGAACCCTTGGCTATCTACCATCTATAACACACATAGTACACGCGTACTTAGTGCATTAACAAAGGAACTTAAAACAACTACGAAAATGGACAGCGATGTCGCTTAAAGATAAGTGCCACAATCCATCATTGCATTAGAGGGGACGCAATATTTATTGATTTTCACCAATTTTGTAACGAACAACCGGCCACTTGTTTTTATGGCTTGCTAAAGGGATTTTTACTAGTAATAATCGAGTTAACTTTGCACGCGTAGCTGGGTTTAAAATGCGTTGTGGATTTCATTTCACTCATAGTTTTTCTTTTTTATATATACGTATTTAAACAACTAACTAATAAACAATGAACTGCCCCTTAAACTGCTGACTTATTATTAAGCACATTTTTTTTAAAGTCACATAAGCACATATCTTACTACTAGACCTTACGTAAACAATTGACTATAAGAGGTTGTTTATATAATTGTACCATTATAAAATCGTACAAGTAGGTATGTGAACATTTTATTCATTAATTGTATAAATTACTTATTTATTGCTACAAATTTGCAATTTACAATTACATACATTTCAAGCAAAATGTCTTATTATAAATAAACAACGCCTTCGACGCATATACACGTTCCTGGAGGAACAGTGTGTAAAATTTATGGTTTACACGATTATCATTTGTTTTCTATACAAACAAAGAACGTTCGTCGTTAAAAATCTCCTTTGAAACTAAAAAAATCTTACCTTCACTATATTTGAGCTCAGCTGCGAACTTAATTGTTTATGTTAATGTAACTCTGTGTTTACTAAAACCTTCGCCTCTTACTCGTTTAATGTCTCATCGTCACATTTCAGAGTGAAAACAAAATGCTTATTTGCATGAGCAAATACTGGTGTAGTGTTGTCCAAATAGTAATTTAGAAGACAATAGAGTCAGCTGCGTTTTGTCCCCGTTCTAAGGGACAATAATAAAACAATAAATTTCTTGTAATTTTATTCAAATTACTCGCCTGCCAAAACCGCCTTTGTCGTGTTTCATTTACCAGAAAATAACTGTGTTACAATTGTCTTCAGCACTCCGCATTGTTAAACGAAGCAAATATAAATTTATAATAGGATTCTGAAATGTTATGAATGAAGTTGATCTTGTCAGATAATTTATTTATTCAAAATAATAACTTATGACTGGGTTCCTATAAATTTAAATACAGAACACATTTTTTTGTCGCTATTTAGACTGAAACAATCAAATATAAATATTTATATTTTACGAAAAATGTTTCTTATAAACTTATAACCTAACTAACAATAAAGATTTTTGGCCCATTTCACTCGGTAGTTTCTAGGTATACAAATCATGAATATAATCAATAGATAATAGAAAACTGTGTAAAATATTCTGTTACTTACTACTTCTTCACCTTAATTTCAATTTAAAAAAAAACATAATGTAATTTTAATGCATTCAGTACGATTTCAAAGCGGTATGAATATATGAAGCAGGCATTGTAACTATATGCTCAACTCTTGCTTTATCTTGATTAATAAATAAATGATATTTTAAATCATGATAGTAAAATCGTGATTTTACACACTAGAATAAAATTAAACTATGTTTAAAATAAATAGATTGTAATATTTCAATCTTGAAATAGTTCCAATATCATGTAAAAATTATCGATTTCGTTAAAATTTCTAAATAATAAACCTTATAATAAGTTTGGCATAGATATAATACAACATATATTGTAAAATAATTTATGTCATGCTTTTATCAAGCGTTTAATGAAATGAAATATTCCAACAATACTTCACTATCAACGCAATGCCGAAAACATAAATATGTCACATGCATAATGCACCCTATAAATATTATTCCCAATGGATACGGACTAATGCTACATAGTCTGTCTCCAGAGATGTAGGTCACCGTGCTATCTATCCCTTTCTTATACGTCATCATAATAGGCCTTCTCTAGGTTCCGATAAAGTATATTTTCAAAAATCACAGCTTTATTCCGACTTCATGTGAGAGTCAACTTTCATTCTAAGAGCGTGAAGTGCATTTCGCTGCAAACTGTTATTGTGAAGCCAAAAATGTGCGTTTTAGTACGCAATGATTTGTGCATGCTTCTATTGCATTGGGGTTTCTAATGGTCACGACATGCGTCTGTCCTGAGTACACAAGTTCGCTTAATTTACGATCAGTTTAAGAAAGGGTGAAGGGCAATCCTTTGTCAACATAACCTTAAACATTTTATGCCCAATTAAGCCGGATTTTATTTTCGTATGCTATAAATTTTGTTATTTCTTAGTATATGGCATTAAAGCATTTAATATGTAAATAACCTCAAATAATTCATGCAGTGCAAATACTGCTCATCTGCTCACTGCCTATCATAAATTATAGCTATAGTTTTGTTTAAGTTATCTTTGAGCTGTTTAAACGAAAGCCACTTTAAAAAAAATTATATAATACACAACAATTAAACTAAAACTGTTAACCTTCGTTATCTCGTTTTGTTCGTTCTTTTTAAACAATCAATTTGCGAAAATTTCTAATATTTGAATCCTATAAAATATAACATCACATCTTTAGTCTTATTATTCTAATGTAATTCAAAAATATTTTTTGTTTAAAAAGTTTTTTAATGCACTTAAATTTTCTTCACATGCAGACTGCACGTGACGTTCCATGCATAATTACAAGTCTTCGCAGATCGTTCAAACCGCAGCCGTGATAGTTTACTGTCAAAGACCACCCTAGAAAACTGTTTGCACAGTAACCTACATTATATCGTCACATGAGGGATGCCATCATTAATGGACAACAAGGGCCACGATCGGGGGACAGACCCTTCGTGACTTTGCATTGAATATCTCAACAGATTCCACATCGAAATTTGACTAAATCTATAAACGTCATACTTTCGCGAAGATTTCAAAAGTTTGCTAGTCAATATAAAATCTTAGAAGTCGAGGCACGTTTGTGTCTCGGAAGTTTCGCTTGCTGCATTTCTCACTTCATGTAAAATGGTTTTATTAGTGGACTAAAACGTTTTGCGAAAACACACAGCGCTCGCTGCATTCTGTCACCAGAATTATTTGCACAAAACTGGTTTCGTGGAAATTAAATACAACAAAGTGTTTTAATAAATAAAATACATGACTACTACCAGCACTTTTTCATATGTAAAAGTATTGTTGTTATTTTCAAATTATAAAAAGGATTTACATTAAACCATACGGTGTACGTTTTTAAAATAAGAAAACGAAAAAATAAATTAAATTACATAAAAGTTCACGTCTAAGACGTTTATTCTCAGTACCTTGCTAAGATATTCTGAATAAATCAACCAATGGAGGGATATCGTTATTAGTTCAGCTCCAATTTCAATATCAGATTGAGCCGAGCTATGCGGAGCTATTGTGACCAGCACTGGAAGTACCTCTGAAGAGCTGTGGGCGTCACGGCCTTTCATTTCTCTATATCCCATTCAAATTTTTACCCTCAGTACTGGGCACGCTCGACGAGTGCTCTAACGTCCGCTCAATGCAATTTGATGAACGCGGTGTACGCTATTCAAACTGAATGGGATTGGCCACGACAATGCTCTGGCTTAATAGAACCAATTGCCAATACATCACCGCTACTAGTTTTGTTTGGGTCAAATTATTTAAGTCTTTTTTGACTGGAATCTATGACTATTATTATTATTAAGTTTAGGAGAATGCCAAATCCCGTGAATGAGCAATTTTAGAAGGGTACAAATGTAGGTCATACCAATTTATTACAACACATATGACAATTTCAACTCTTCAAAAGACTGTTTACGAGTTAAGCAGTTGGGATCGCTTGAAAAGTTCATATAATTACAAGCGCCTAAACTGGCTGGCACATTTCATTAAACTAATAAATCTGCCAAGAGCGACAAACAACTAAAACTGAGTTATAACAAAGTCAAATTACTGAAGGAGTTTACCGCACGGGGAGGCAACCGACACCCGGGGAGAACGCGGGGCGAATACTGATGCAAGCCTGGAGACTCCTAACTCTCACAAGATTTTCGGATCGGGATTTTCCTTTCTTTACAATGGGCCTACTCTTGGGGCATATCAATTGCACGCGGTTATGTCGTTAGAAAGTTTCAGCAGGGAACTCCGACGCCCCATCGATTTTGGGGCTAATACTTAAATATACTATTCCAACGTGTTTGGGTAACCGTGTTTTTATATCTAGCCAGATTTTTACGATTTCCTCCACATACGCGTGCTGAAATATGCAATTGCTTACATGTAATGAGATTCGAATCTATTTGAACAAAATTGGAGATATAAATTGAACTGTGCAAGAAATGTTGATTGGAACATTTGGTCGGGTTTAATATATAATTTTGGGTTTCTAAATCTTTTGTACTTATCTAGGATAATGTGTACATTAGTCTCCCTTCGTTTAATTTACATAAAAGTACTATTGTTCATTTTTCTATAAAAGGGGCTTATCTGCACTAAATACTGATCCCCGGGGTATTAATTCTATTGTCAAGTAGTGGCACCTCAATCCACCCACATATCGGGTATAATGAAGGGACTATGCATCGATTTATAGAAATTCTATAATTATTTCCTGAGCTCATTAAATTGGATTAATGTGCTAGTAAATTTAGCTTTCGTGGGTTTTAGTCGGAATTATTTACGCCAAGAACCATCACATGTTTTGATGCATAATTAAAGTACATTGGAATAAAAAATTGGTAATGAATTTTCCTTGTATATTTTTTGAAGCACAATTCAATAGATGAATTTACAAATATTTAACTGTTTATTCATACCGTGACTACCGAATAAGAATATGTTAGGAAATATTGCATGCATAGAACCGATCCTTAAAAGTATATAATAGCCTGTTATTTTCAGAATGTCGGCCATATTATAATCTTATTCTAGAATAGTAAGGTCGAAGTTCAGTGAGGTCTGTTCATGAATACGGAAAATTGCATTCGTTATCGTACATCTGAACATACTCTTGTACTCTACAATGGTTATAACAATTGTGTTTTTGTATCGATTTTATAAACTAGGACGCTTGTACTCCTTTCACACTAGGTTATATAAACACGTTCTGTGTTCAGTTAACTCGCATTACCGTATAGTATTATAATTATATTACAGTTATTAAGATAAAATTGTGACCTCATCGTCAACATTATCACCGGCCTTCTTTCTGTCTTCAACATTCCGCCTTACACCGCCATTTAATGCTAACTACAGAGTTACTTGCCGGCTCTTCCCTGTAGAAAGTGCTTTCCGAACCGGTGGTAAATCTTAAAACTGTGTTGGGACGATTCAAAAATGCTCCCATAAGAAGTCTAATTCAATAAACAACTGTTTGAAACTAGCTAACAACATTTTACAAGCAACCTAACGCTAATTCATTTATACATATATTCCTAATGTATTCCTATTGCTAAATGAAATCCATAATGTAACAAAGCAGTTATCTTAAAGAGCATAAAGTTAAGACAAAGGTCTCTTTAGCACATGTTCTAATTTCATTAAATAACTAACTTTCCGCTCGTGGCTTTTTTCGCGAAGACTACAAATTTTTTAATTCGTCAGAGGGCAGTGTCCTATTACGACGTTAAATTGCGTCTATCTTGTCAACTATTTATTTTAGCGAAAAATCTATTTAGAGACCAATTTTTCATTTTTTAATACCTGTCGAATGATTCCTCATTAAAAACCCTTTATTTAATTATTAGTTAATATTACGATTATTAGTTGAACAACATAATGATTTGCCCAAACGTTTTTACGTGATTTAAGCACATACAAACAGAAAAATATATTAAACATCGTCTTAGGGTCCACAGGGTCAGTGAAGCTTAAAATGACATAAATAAAATTTTAAGGTTCTTGAAAATTTTCTTTATTTAAAACATTGCTTCATCGCTTTTTAAGATTAGAATCTTACGAATTTCAATATATGCGGCTTTCATTGCCGTTTAATTGCGTTGACATAGAATTTTGATTTTATTATACCTTAAAGGTATTATAGACGAGTTATAGATTATAATATAAGGGTTTCGGTTTTATTTCATTTCGAAGAACCGTAAAAATAATCAATCCTAATAATATTATAAATGCGAAAGTTTTTAAGGATGTATGTGTGTGTTTGTTGCTCTTTCACGCAAAAACTACTGAACCGATTGCAATGAAATTTTGTTCGTAGACAGCTGGACAACTAGAATAACATAATTATAGGCAACTTTTTATGCCGATATTTCTACGGGATACGGACTTACGCGGGTGAAACCGCGCGGCGCAGCTAGTAAACTATATGAGAATATTATTGTAAATCACGACTAACATGTAATGCGTTCACTTATATAATACTAAACTTTATAGAAAAGCAACTTTATCAAGCATAAAACGGAACCCAATTACTCCTCAGCTTCCCTCTTACTTTAGAAAATATGTCTCGATGCCGGTCGCTCACACCGCTCCTTTTACCTCTGTGACACACGACGTCTCTTGAATGACCTCTATTCATTTCCCGATTCTCATTTCGCTAATGGAGTTGCCTTTTCGAGGTGCAAATAAATAGTTGCGTCAAAGACCGTTTGTCTGATGCAAAAAGGGTGCTAATTAATGAAAATTTTTCAGAAAATCCCGCCGGGAGTAATTTTGTTCACTTTATCTCTAAAGCAAAGTTTGTAAGGACTTATGAATTAGGGAATGAATGGATTAACATGACGTCTGTCAAATGAAACGTATAATTCTTTATGGAGTTTGCGACACAAATTCGTATCTTGTCTGGCCTTTAGAATTTAAGATATAATGTTTGGAATGGATACGGCGTGTAATTGTAGCGACGAGAATTCTTAAGCTAACAGACATTGCCATTACATGCCGAAGTAATTGAACATTCTGTTCGCCTTCAAAATATTTCTTGATAAGTTAGCAATAAAGCGTTCGTTCTTGCATTTATAATCCTCGCGCCCCAAAAGATTGTCGATCCTACGTCTCATCCGTCCTTTGGTAATGAAAATTCTAGACATCGCTCAGAGGATTTTCAGATATTCGAGGATCGTTTTCCGGACGGAAAAATAGGCTCGATGAAAAGAAAATACGATGAGAAGGAAGATTGATATTACGTATACAATTCGGATGATATTACGGATTTGTATTTAATCATAGAGAATATATTGTTATTACGAATAAGCCGAATGCTACATTACTTAAATTTCTCATGTTTAATTTTCATTATATTGGTATCCAAAAACTGATTCTCTCTAATAAATCTAAAAAGAAAGTAATTCTATTAAAAACACAAGCACAAATGAGCCAAAACTAAAAGCAGAGTAAAACGAAGTGTAAATTACACATAAAACGAAAATGTAAAGAAAACTTTCTAGTAATCGAATCATGGGTTGTCCGGAATATTGTGAAGTTCGCTCGAGTGTCGTGAATGAATAAAGTTCATGAATTTTGTATAAGTCGTTGACTGATCCGGGATCCGAGCCACGGGGTTAACTGACGAAGATATAACTGGTAGTGTAAGAAATAGTTTTTTAGATTGTTGTTCTTTTGCGCTGAAAGCGTGGTATCTTTTTTGTTTTGTTTCAATTGCAAGTAAACGCATAAATACTCCAGTAGGGAAACATGTTTACATAAACATGTTTTTTTTTTGTATTATAGGAAAGATAGACAGTCACGATAGTTCACATTCCTGTGGAATTCCCGGGATAAAAACAAAAAGGCATCTAACTAATGGTTGCTTATGCGTGAAGGAGAGACAGACAGATAAACAGAATTATAGTAGTAAGTAGGTAAGTAGGTATATTGTGTAACTACAATTCTATTCTTAATAACGAGCGAGAGATAATTATTTTATTCCATTCTTCATCTGATTTTATTTTCTATTTACCTATAAATAGGTAGGTATCACAATATTAAGTCGTGTACACAATAGTGTATACCAAATCTCCAACGAAAAAATACATCAATAAAAGATTTTCCTCAAACAGACTTCAGTCCCACCCAATAATAGTAACCTATTCATAAAATATTCAACCCGACCTTAAACATGCTTGCAGAAACAATATGTATTTATTCAGATGGAGTAAATAAAATGAACCAATATTATCCACAGAATTTAATTTTCCATTCAATTACGGATTTTTTATAGAAATATAAAAAATGCAATCGTTCATGATCAGATTATTCATTTTATAGGTAATTAATGTTAATTACATGTTAATTACGAGTATGTCTTACTCGTATTGTGTTAATGTAATTTAAAATAATCAAGCACGCTTAAAGTTCAGTTTCCTTTACCCACACTTTTCCTTCTTTCTAGTTATCCGTCCTTTCCTCATACCTTTAAAGCGGGCGGCGCATTCTTAGAGGCATTACGATGGCGTTCATAGGTGGTGGTGATCGCTTACCCTCGGGCGAACCACCAGCACAGTTGCCCACTCTGACATAGAAAAAAAAAACGAAGTGATGGTCGCATTCTTTTCAAATACTTTGTGCACCAGACCTGCTTTTTTAGTAAGGAAATCGGACAAATCATACCACGAAATAAGGACTAAGTATATCGTTGCCATCTAAAATCTAAATACTCTGTTTTAATTTATCTTCTCTTCTTGACTCCAAGTACTTTAATATGTATTTAAAATGAATACTTTAATTCAAAGTTTTAGCACAATCAACAGCGTGACAGGTACTTAGGGGAACGTTTGTGGATAAACGTAAATAATAAGGGGAAGTTACCACCAACGCCTTTTGCGTGTAGCAATATCGTACTAATAACTTGCTCCTCATTCGAAGTCTTTAGATGAAAAGTGCTTTATGTAAAAGGAAAATAAATGGAGAAGTTGAAACTCTTAGGCGATATAATTGATTCCCCTTATTTTGTACTGATGTTCACCAAATCTCCAAGGATAATCCAGAAAAACATTTTCTGTAGATTTTTGTTTGCAATAATTTATTATCTATCTATCTATCTATAACTTTTCGTGTAATATAATTAGGTATTTAGATACTTTTTAATTTTGATATTTTTCAGCAAGACCTCTTCACAAGCTTAGATTTTGTTCCCCATTACTTGAACGTACGTATTTGTTACATTATTGCATTAAATACTAAATTAATATTTAATCAAGCGTCAGCTTTAATTTCAAGCGTCAACTTATTAAAATGTTAGGGACCTATTACATCACTTACTATCTCTAATAGCCTGTTTCAAACTTTTTGATTCGTATTAAGTTTCATTGTTTATCATTTTAACTTACAGATAAGTTAAAAACATAAGTTATTCAGAAGTTTTAAAACGAGCCATAGAAACCCCTGCCTTTCTTAAACATGACTTAACTATTAAATCATGAAATATAATCACTAACAAATATCTTTTAATAAAATTTAAATTATACAATATAAGTAATACTTTTTAAACTCATATTAAAAAGAGCAAACTTTTCTATTTTAACAAGCAAAAATCACATTAGAAAGCTGCAACATCACTGAGTTACATATATGTAGGTACTACGGGCGAGCCGGGGCGACCAGCTATATTAAATGAATAGAAAAAAAAGTCGCATGGCCAAATATATAAACCTATTAATTATTACGAAAACCAAACACAAAACAAAGTCCTGTTAACTTACGCGTAGTTAATTCATCATTCCAGGTAAGAAAGTTGCAACTAACAGGCCTATATATTAAAACTCTGGAGTCAATTTCCGTCTGATTAAAAAGTAAAAGAATACTATGTCCAAAGGGGAAAGTTTCAGGAGATTAATTCTCTTGATAAAATTTCACGGTTCGAGAAATCCAGCTACCGGTTGCGTGGGGCGATGAGCGATACTGATTACGTACGTCAGATATAGACCAGAAAACATAAGAGACGCCGGTTACTGCTCTTTCTGAAGGCAAGGAATACACACTAGTCTAGATTAAATTGATCCTGATAATGATTATTACTAGTTTACTAGCTTTTTGCCCGCGGCTTCACCCGCGTAGAATTCGCTCATATCACGCGACATGGTAAGGAGTATTTTTTTTCGTCTTAATAATATATATATATATAAATTCGTTCCAAAGTTCATTTCATCAAAATCGGTTTGACAAAAATTAACTTCCATAGAAACTTCTATCCCCCATTTTACCCCTTCTACCCTTTTTTCGCGATAATAAGTATCCTATGTCCTTTCCCAACTTCAGTTCTATCTTCATACCAAATTTTATCAAAAATCGGTTCAGTAGTCCTAAAGCACAATAACAAACAAATGACACTGCAATAAATGGTAGATAGTGTATACACAAGGAACGAACGAACATATACATAATTATTAAAAAGAAGAACGTGTAGTGGATACAGAATATAATATAACAACATACGTAGTAATCATAATTTAACTTTAACACTTGAAGAAAAGTATAAATACATGCCCAAATACCAATTTTTATCGTTGAGGCAATTTAGTTACTCATTTTTTACTTTGTCGTTAAATTCAACTTTCACATTTAAATAAAACACCCTTTAAAATGTTTAACGTATTTTGCTATAAAAATATAAAAATAATTTAAACAACAGGAAACTCCATTCATTTGCAAGTCTATCTTCGTTACCGTAGTCACTACGTCGCTACGGGTCGTAGCTGGCGGGCTACGAGTCCCCAGAGATAGCAGCCTTCGTAGCCTTACAATGTTCTAGCTACGTTTAGAGCTAAGCTGCTGTCTTATTATTTTTAACATGCCTTTCAAATTGAATTACGCTAAGTAGCGAGCGAGCTTAATACCCATCTAGCTAATCTCGTGGGACTTTAACTTTTTAATTTAAAATAATCTTTTTGATCCTGCGGTGTATTATATTAGTCTTAAAAATCGTATAAAATTCTAGGTCAGCTTAAAATTATAATTACAATTAGGTTCATCTGAAGAGCTCTTTGATGTATTATTATACTAGACGCTCGTTCCGGCTCCGCCCGGATATCAAGATTCCTGTTTTATCCAAAGGGAGCATTTAATCGGGATAAAAAGTATCCTATCACCCAAGTCAGCTCATACCCTGTCTGTATACCAAATTCCATCAAAATCCGTTCTGTAGTTTCAGCGCGATTGACGGACAAACATCCAAACGAACAAACTTTAAACATTTATAATATTAGTTTGATAGTGTGATTAGTGTGATAATCGTTTAAGTCTTATGAAATTTCGTGTTTCTAACCATGACCGTAAGGCGCAATTAATTCATAATTTAACTAATATTCATTAGTCCATAAAAAGTTTGTCAAACATCTGTTTATTATGTCATAAGATTTACAATAAATAATCTAAACAAGTGTCTTATACCAAAGTATGCATATATATGTATACACCAAACCACAAACAAATTACAATGCACGTACATCATTCACTTTGTAATTAGCAATAACCGTTAATTGGGCGATAATTCCATACAACGTATCTATTGGAGCAACAACAGAAAGGAAAGGCCAAACATTCCCTGATTCATAGGTCAATGACCACAAATGACTTTACTTAGGTCCATAAGGCATTAGCGGTGCCTAAGTTATCTATATAAGCGGTTTACAAATTGCTCAATTAAAGATAAACTATTAAATTAAGCACCTAAAGTGAACCGCAAATTGTAAGAAACTATTTCAGTACATTGTTCTGAGTTGAGACGTAGATATACTGGTATTGGCAAATAACTGTATTTTAATAAAACAAAATGCCAGTTATAACCATGGAAGCATACATATTTTGTATTGAGTACACCAAGGTCCATTACCTTCTATTACAGAGCGAATGCCCGTGCAGAATCTTGCTTTGTGTGTATATTAAAATTAATAAATAGAGGTTTAATTACATACATATCTATCTATAACTATTTATTTTTGCACCCCAGACACAAATATTTTATGATAATATTTGTAGACATTAATATTTTTCTATTATGAAATATCATATTTGATAAATGTACTGGTGTATGGTACATATATATATATATATATATATAGGATATCTTATATGTATGTACCATATATCAGTTGTATAATATGACAATTATTTGATACAATGTTAATATATACTTAAAGGCACAAAATTGTTCAGAAATGTTCTCTCAAATGTTCAGGACATTCCTTGTTCAAAACGTTTCGTTTTATCAGCCACTATTTCAAGTTGAAACATCCCCAGGCTATGAACCAACCCAATTTGGAGTGTTATTCTAGACAATTAGACAAACTTCCAGCAAGCTTGTCTCTTAAGTTTCATATTTGACTCGAACTTCTACGTATGTGCAAATGTTTGTAAGGCAATTTGATATGGAAACTATTTAATTTGACTATATGATGTTAAGTCTCTGCGTAACAAACATGCATTGATCCCAGAATGTGGTTACGATATTAATTTAAATTATTTTTTGTTCATGGCAACTCAGAGCACTCCAACAGTATCTTATCTGAGTATCGTAAATAATGAAACACATAATCAGTCAATTCTTTGTCTAATTCGCTGTCACCATCGTCTTTGTTTATTAGTTGATGAACTTAAAATAATTTATAACGCAATCTACACTGACTTAATAGGCTGCTATTACGGTTAACGTCTCTGCGTTGGTTCCAGACAGAACAAGGGCTTGACAAGCCATAATTTA
The DNA here is from genome assembly GCF_012273895.1 of Zerene cesonia. NCBI lineage: Eukaryota > Metazoa > Arthropoda > Insecta > Lepidoptera > Pieridae > Zerene > Zerene cesonia. The sequence goes on along the minus strand of NC_052118.1, from coordinate 7,176,039 downwards.
TATGGCAGGGTGGCGACGCTTTCCCGCGAAACATCTGCTACCGTTCTCTGAAGTTTTTTTTTACTTATACAGAACTAGCATACTGATGTTTGAAATATGTACAATGTTTTTGTTCGGCTCACATGCTCTTTTGGACATACCGATGGCCATTGTCGAGTTAAGGTTGAAAGTTTATTTATAGTATAATTAGCTTCCCACCAGCAGCTTTGATCGCGCACTTTAAAGAAAAGACAGACAGTCACGGATGTCCCGGCACAGTTCTCGTTCGTGGGTGAATTCCCTTATAAAACCTAGCCTGTGTTCTTTCTCGGGTCTCAAACTATCTCTATGCAAAATTTCATCCAAATCCGTTGTGTGATTTAGCGTGGAGAAGCTTCTTTCTTTATAATGTTAAGTAGGGATAGTGTTTAATTTTACCGCCTACATAAAATAAAAGAGCAAATACTATAAAATTCGTACAAAACATGAAACGTGCATTGTTAAGGGTTAACATGGGACTGAAATAAACTTCTTACATATTTTTTGATTTCGTATAATTATATAATTTATGGATTTATAAGAAAATAAAACTGTCAGAAGACTCCTTTATTTAAACAGATAAAAAGTGTATTCGATTTCTTTAACGAAGTTTAAACTAGTCAATCTTTATTCATGTTCCCCGATTCTCCAGCCCATTTGGAAAAGTTTCGTAATGGAAAAAGTTCGAGGGTCAAAAATCTTAAGGATCATAAATAATTGTTACTGCAAGATGTTACGCACGGCTAAAGTCCGCTCCTCTTCAGATTGAAACGAGGGTCAGAAAGCACGTAGCTAATTATTTAGAACAATGTACATTAAAAGAAATTCCACAGCTATAAAACGTGCTAAGAGTGTTTTTTACATTTTAATAAAATGCCACTGGCATATAATGTGATTATCTTTTTCAGCATAGCGTTAATGTGTTTGGAGTGCTCCTCATTTGCAAATTAAGTGGTTTTACGGGCTTTTAAACTGTACAGACGTGTTACCCTATTTAATTTTAATTTATTAAATGCATTTATTTCGAAATGAGACGATGTACAATATTGTCATTGTGATTCTTTGTTTGAAATTTATTTTCATTCATTGAAAAACGCAATTCATTGTATGCTTTATATATTATGCTTATGGAACAATGAATTCTTGAAGTTCAATTTGTGTGACTATTAAATATCTATAATTCGATGTTTTGGTGCAGAATTATTTGTTTTTATATCAATTTTACTCACACATGCGTATCTAAACAAAAAGAGAACAATTATTTATTATATTAATTGCATAATCAATTACTAAAAATAATACGCCCTGTTAAAACACGATTTACGCCGCTCAATAAATTTGCTACTATCTTATATAAGGCGTTTAGGAAATTCATTCGATAAATCTGTTCAAGTTTAAACGACATAAAAGCTATAAGTTGGTATTCAAAGGTGGCTATCGGCACCGGATGCGAGCTCTTTGAGTTATGGCCGACAAATCCGGTGAGTGTATTTCCTATGTGCCCGCGAACTGCTGTGGTCAACTTAATCGCCCAATGTATCATAACTAATCAGCACTGAATTTGGCTTTATAAGCGAGTGCGGATATCAAGACGATATTTAGTTCGATATATATTCGTTTGATGTAGTTTTCCGAATATATACATGTTTTCTATTGCAAGTAATTTTAAATTGGTGTTTATGAGTTTGATTAAAAATTGTAAATTGTTTGTAGATGTATTACAAGATATAAAGATTTGTGTCTTTGTCGTTATTGGAGTTATGATGAACACGTACTGTATAAATACCTTAAATCTACTGTATTAAAATATACTACTACGTGTATATCCGGGAAAAAATACATAATACATATTATAATAATAAATATTTGCCTGCTGAATGTGTAAATGTGTAAATGAAAATGAAAATAATTATAAATTAAGGCCCTAGGCGACGGTTGCATTTGGCAGAGTTAAAATGGCTCAATGCATGTATGAAATGTATCAGCAGCAGTTACGCCAATTCCTACAAGCGAGTGCCGTTCGATCAGTCGACTATTCTAACTATCCCATATATATTCCGATCAGTTTAATTTCCAAGAACTCCAAAGTATACCATTTCAAAAGCCACAGTCTTTCATTCAATTTACATTCAAATGCCTTTCATCTCAAAGTCTGGTCTCTTTATTATGATGTAAAAATCCATTTCTTTATTCCCACGTACGGAATATTTAAGCTTTCATTAATGTTTGACTTTACTTCTGCGATCGCGGCTCGGCTGGAACAAAACTCATAAATATGTAAGCGCTGGTTGGCGCGGCCCGTACAAAAATCCAAGCTCGCTACGTTTGCAAACGGGTCAGCATCAATTTTAACTTTCATAGCGCTCAATCTTTATCTCAGTGAATACAATTTGTTTAGTCTTATAAAATAAATATATTGAGTTGTGGCCGATTCAATAAGTTTTAAATTTCACGTTTTCAGGGCAAAGATCGTAACCGAACTTTCGTAAATAAATATATTTTAAATAGTAGTAATCGTATTTGCAATAATACAAATCCAAAGAAAGAAAAGTAACATCTAATTGCGAGAGATAACAATTTTTTCCAAGCGTCCTCGCTGTCAATACTTATTAAATTCGCAATTGCTCTTCCACAAAAGGAAGAGAAATTTGATATTAAATTTCATTGTAGTTATTCGAAAATACAATTGCTGTTTGGGGCGGGCTGTTTCAGAATTTAATTTATGCGTGAGATTTCATGTTTCTGTTTTTTCCTTAGTCGAATACGCTTAAAAAATCTGCATTATTTCTCTCTGTGAATTTAATTTATTCCCGAATCGGATTCCTGGAAGTTTTCTGTTTATTTAAAATAGGATCACCCCTTGCGCTTGACCGCGTCTCGGGCCGTCATAACGCCGCTTCAATAATATCGTCATATTTTTTTAACGTTGCAAAATTGGAATAAAAGGAAGGAAGGGAAAGTTCCGCATCGAAATTGCGAGGGTGGTGTGCTGGCCATAAATAATAGACGCAATCTGCGAGTGTGTCGCAGGCCGCGGTCTCGAACGTGCGTGTCCGGAGAGCAGACATTTAGTGAAAGATTAGAAATTGTACGAGATAATTACTTGGCAAAAACAACTACAGAACTTTTACAACAAAGAAAAAAGAATTTGAGGTTATGTCCTCCAGAATGTACTTTAACATATAGCTTATTACATGCGCCCATATATTTTTTAGTATTGTCATTGCAATTATTGTGATAACGAATATATTTAGTATATGTCCAATGTATTTCTGTGTAAATTATGGTTTCTAAATTTTAGGAAATTTCTGTTTAAAGGAATATTTTTTAAACGCTATCACGAAATACATTTAATCAATGTTGATTCATATTATCATTGATTTTTCACTATACATGAACTTTTCAACATATTTAAACCATACTAATATACAAAAAAATAAAACATAAACAGATGAAAATCCAAAGAGCTACCCACCATCAAATTACTTCATATTAATAGATACGTATATAAACCTCCATTCGGAAAATCACATATCATTTATAACAACACTTAATAAAAAGTTCATAGACCTGTATGAAAAACGAAAAACACTTAGAAAAACAAATAGTTGATAGAAGTGTGCATCAGGAATATATCGACAGTTATCGTAAATAGATTTTCCTCAGTCAGCGTGACAGGTGGGTTCCGCCTCTTTCCTGTCTGCGGCAAATGAGTCGCACCCATGATGCCCCTTGTGCCTTAATATTCTTGAAGGTAACCTGTGTATTCTTGCTAACGTTCCACAAAAGAAAAAGAATCTTGTACAATATTAATAATATTTATTTTGATCATTCCAAATAGTGTATACATTAAATTAAATTAATGTTTCTTTCTTTCTTTCAAATTCCAAAATTCAACGATTGAATATGTCCTTCAATTAAATTACCTAGCACAATCACTATCTACTTATAATAGCTTGGGTTACGATTATTAAATATTAAACATGACATGTTGTATAATTAAAGAAGTAATAAAAACAACAACGATTTTTTTCTTAACCTTACCTGCAAAATTAAATTAAGCTATGATTATATTTGCGTCAGCGCCATTAATATGCGATTTAATTAGCGACTTTCGCAGAACGTAGAAGCAAAATAAAAATTCCCAACCATAAGTCAATAAAACACACATAATATACAATGCATATTACGATAATTACCATATTACTCACAAGTTTACCAGTGAATAATACCCAACGCAAGCGATGTTCAATTCACTGCGGCATTTAATATCTTTACTAACAAGGGAATTCCTTACAAAGTAATATTATTGCAGGCTGAATGACATAAAGTAGAAGTTGTACAGAACTTCTAAGTCTTCTCGTAGCTGCGGTTTAATGTCTCTGCAAAAAGCCACTGTCTGCTGTGCACTTTACGAGTCGCCACTTCATGACTCGAAACACTGAAGTTCAGAGTCTCAACTAGACTTGAATTTGTTAATGAAAGTGTCAGGCTTTTCGATTGAATAAATGAAGCGCAATAAACATTGTGTGGTATTTTTTTAAACGTTTGAGTGAAATTTTATGACAAATGAATATTTTTAAGCATTCGCACTAGGTGTCAATTATCACAAAATTATGTAGTGTTATGGCAATACTAATTATTTAGTATAATATAATGCCAATTAATAAAAATAATTCATAACGAATATTAACCGCTATTGAATCGGGTTCAAATCCAGGTGAACCGAGACATTTTTTGTTTTGTGCGTGGGGGACGCACAAAACAAAATGTGGACACAAAAGGCTTATCAAAGAAAATCGATCAGAGAAACAGCTTAATATCATCAGCCCCATAACCATAACTAGGGGACAACGCGACGTCACTGATTATAACCAATATTATTGCATACCTATCTATTATTGTTTTAGCAATGAACATTATAACTTCTCAAAAATCGATTCTTTAGCAAGAGATCTAAGTAATCAATATAAAATTCTTGGAATTATCTGAAAAAAAGAAAAAATTATTTACCAAATCAATTCGCATCTGATTCAAAACAGACTTTGCATATAATTAAAGTTACGAAATTATATATTCCATCATACACTGAAATAATGCTTGTACATAACCGAATATAAATAGCAATAAATTTTTAATGAACCTTAATGACTTTGTATTGAATATAAAGCGACATCATTATGAAAATATACGCTAGAGTTGAAAACAATAGGAGTGTGCACGAAATTAACATATCACTGAATAACATCCCGCCCTGTGGGAACTCACACGTGGACAAACAGAGAGACAAGCGCTAGACTGTACCCTTAACGTTAAATTATATTTGATAAATTTATTCCGCGGAAAAGTTTTCTTTGTTTTCCTTTAGACTTTCTCTTCAAATGAAAAGTCAGAGACATTTGTTCAGCGGTAATACGATTACGGTTTCAATGTTGTCTTTAGTTCGTGAGATTTCTTCAGAGTATATATAAAGAATGTTTTTGATTTAAAAAATGCTTTGTTAATTATTATAAATAAAGGGTGCCACGCTAAAGCGAATTATGTTTTTTTGTCATAAATAGAACTTTATTATAAATGTAAGAATAACATAACAGTGAATCGCCCGTTATACAAATTTTGGACCTAAATATAACAAGGTAAGCCAATAAAAGTAAAATTTCCCGTCTAATATTCGTAAATTCAGCAAAACTTGTTGAGCTCTTGTAATAAACGGACGAAAACAGCTGACTTTGTACGGTAATGTTTTAATTACTTCCTTCTTATTGTCTTATAACTTTTGAGGCGTATTGTGCCGCCCCCAGCCTAATTAAGACGGGTTTAATTAAGCCCTTTCATAGGTATAATTTAAAAGATTTCGTATGCATATGAACTTTATTATGTGAAAGCATTTCTTATGCTTGATATTCTAAGAATTGTACGGGGCTAGCGAATTTTTGTATGTTTCGCCTCTGGACATATTTTGTTTGTTTACATAATTAATGTTGCCTTAATTTACTCTGTGGCATCTGGGAAATATGTATTTTCGTACGAAAAATCATATATATATATATATATATATATATATATATATATATATATATATATATATATATATATATATATATATATATATATATATATATCTTCTCTCATTCTGCAAATGAAAATAAGTAAAGGAAAATTGTTTATATGAGCTAATCTTAAAATCGGATTTTTATCTCGTTTTAACTCTAAAGGATAATTTATGTATAATGTTGCCCACTCTCATTAATCAGCACTGAACATACATAAGTGGCTAAAAACTTTGACTACGAATATAAATTCGAGTTACTGAGTTCAATTTGAAATGTTTTCGTACAATGCCTAATGAATTAATATTATATTTAATTACTTTAACAGCTTAGGTACTCCAGATCAGAAAAATATGACATTTTATACCAGCTACTAATTTATTTGTTTTTTAGCAGGACACACATAAACCATTGACATAGTTCTATATTTCGAGTTTTCCTTGAGAAATTAATTCCTTTAGAACGCAAATTCTCTGTTTTATACATTTTCAGTGAAATAAGTCTATATCGCATGTCATCCCTCCTTCATGATGATTCCTGTTGAATTCTCACAAGAATTTGAAATAGTTAACAAATGCGTGTACCACACACCAAAATCAGTCCATCAAATCGTATATTCTTTAGCATACTAAACTTTATAATCAAAACTTACTTTTATATAACATATTATTAAGGGAAGCCTGGATTGAACATAATATAAATGGTCTACTTCCTTTCACCACTATGTATATCTATTTGAAATACAAATGCTTTGTCAAGTTACGATTAAAGACAACCCATTGTAAAACTCGCTTGAAGAAAACTGCAAATTATAGTGTTGCCACGTAATGTCTTTGTGTTGGAAAAAAATCTTTAAGTAGTCCTCGTTGGAATTACCGAGGCTTTGAATTATAGTGCGATGAACTGAACAGCGGGATTGATTTCTAATAAACCATTTAACTGGGTTGCATTATTTCTATTTATATTTGCAGTTATTGCATGCTCGTTTCTTTGTTTCGTTGTGAATGCATATTGCGCATTGTGAGTATATTTTTAAGCGTACATGGTACTCGTATGTTAAGAAAATTATTCTTTTATGTTAGATTAGCCAGTAACTGGTATGTTATTACGTAGATTGGTTTTCCTCCTCTCGTAATTTCGTCGAAACGATCACCCATTTTATCTTGAGAGAAACAGAAATCCTTTACCATATTTATTTAAAAATAATCCAAACTGTATTTCGACAAACATATTTCCCCATTTATATTCGGGAAAATATATTGTAGTAATAAGGAGAATGCTCGCAAACTATAATTAAGTCTTTGTTTTGCGTCAATGTTCTTTTGTATGAAGGCAAGGCAGAATAATAACAAAAGCAGCTAGACAAGGGAACTGCAAACAATGATGTCTGCTAACTATAACCGGTACTTTAAGGGTTTTTCATCCTCATCTTATAACATCGATGTGAAGTATTCGCTATTTTTAAGCGCACATTTTAAAACAATGGATGCGTGTTATTTATACAATATCTGAGCTGTATAACGTTTTATTTTCTTGTGTTTGGTTTAATTTCTAAATGTATAACGTTTTGTTTAGAATTAATGAATATGTGCAATTATAATGTTTGTTTTGATGATAATCCATCAAAAATGAGAGTCATAGATTTAATTATTACATTAAGAAATTAAAAACTTTTGGACGGATTTTAAACGCGACTTATTCATTATATTATTAAGCCGTCGTTTTGAACACTTTACAGCGAGCGTGGTCACGGAGAGACTGCGCGTTTCAAATCGCGTTTAAAATCCGTTAAAAAGTTTTTAATTTCTAAATGTATAATACTCGCGTAGAATCAAACACGAGAAAATACTTAACTATTACAGTTAATAAATTTATAAAACCTAATAATACAAAATAAGTCCTAGCAAATATGTGTTCCTACATGTAGGTGCGCATGTTTATCAGGATTCCAAGTAGTAAACCACGTGAGTCCAGCTACGATCTCAGTAAACTAATCCGCACGCACCCGCACGGCTAGTTTTTCATCCAACAGACAAAATGGCCGATTAGCACTCCATAACGGTCAAGCGGAAACTCGGTCGCCATGTTGCCGGCAAGATAACGGAAATATATCGCCGGCAGGAGCTATTATTCAGGGAAACCTTCCGTTGTCACATCATAAGTGCTCTTATTTTTAGCCACATGAGAACTATGAATTACTATGCAATAACGTACACGCTTTTCATGGTTTTATTTTAATCCTACCCAGACCTAAGTTTAGGTTTTTTGTCTTAATATGAAGGAAAAGCAATAATTAAAAATGTTGTTTTACCGAAGTAACATTGGTTCTGTTACGATTCATTCAATACCTATTGTCGCAATTGAATGCTAAAAGACATTCCATATTAAAACGGTAATAAATAAATAATAAATGAAAATATGTAAAATGCGATATCATTGGTTCCTATGAAAAAATACAATTATCAAACCAGCGAAATTTAATAAAACTCTTTACGTGGTTGACATAAAAATCATTTTAGCATATCACCAATTTGTGACCTTTGACACCTGAACACGAAAACCAAGATAGTTGAAGTGCTCATCGATCTTCTATAATTAATCAAGATCAGCGGTAGGCAAGATGGATTGGATTCCACTAGGAATTGCTTTTGTGTCGCAGATATATCGATACTTGGCATATAAAATAGTTATGTACTTAGCGTATTCACAGGAAACATAAATTATCTTCATTCCTACTGAGAGTTGGTTAATAGAAGTCATTAATTAATTAATATTTGTTTATGTGAGCTAGTAATTGAGAACAGAATATAGACATGGAAATTTATATCTACACAAATATTATAAGGATGAAACTTTTATATTTGTGTGTTTTTATATTTTTGTATGTTTGAAACGTTTTCAGGCAAAAACCACTAGACCGATTTCAAAAATTCTTTCGCCACAAGGAAGCTGCAACTTCACTGAGTAACATAGGCTATAGATTATGTAATATGTACGGGCGATGCCGTGATTAATAACTAGTTAAGCAATTAAATAGTTTGGTACGAGCAATAGGAGCAATTAAATGAATTACACTTATATATATATATATATATATATATATTTGTAAATATTATTAGATTATAACTAGACATATATGACAAGCAATAATTAATAATTATTGAGAATTGAATGTCTTGTAAACGTGAACCTTTACTATTTCTATTAGCTATAAAAGATAAGAGTTAACATTTTCTATTTGACTGTTAAAATTTTATAAATACATTGACGTTCAGAAATGACGATATGTCGTTACTGAAAATGGTTACACGAGGCGAAATTTTCAAAATCAATGAAACAAATATATAAAATATTGTTATGGCTTGTTTAATAGCAACCGCTACGTCAACAGTACACACCGCAAATATCCATTAAACGGGATAATTTTGTTTTCATAGTAAATTAATTAATTGATAGGAAACCTCCGTGTCAAAGCGTATTTATTAATATCATGCTAATGAAACCGAAGGGTAGATTGGTTCATATAACTGGTAATGAGTGAGATTCCATATGTTAAATTGTATTCTTTGAAATTCCCAAAGGCTATGGCCCTCATGTTGTAGTAGATAACACGTATCGATATAAATTAAAATAAAATTATGCACATAACGATACCAAGTAATGCTAAGCTTGTCAATGAAATAAAAAAGGGTGAAGTTCCTATTGATCTATAGGGCATATCATATACATCTTTATCACTGGTCGGTTTTCTTTATAAACAAGTAGACGATCAGCCTCATGTGTCCTTCCAGTCAGTGAGACATTTTTATTTTTGATAGTTCCCACCAGGAATTTAATACAGGACCCATCAGTTCTGCGTTAACATGCAGTCCACTATGCCAAGGAGGCGGTCATGTCAATTAAACAAGCTTGTGAAAAATGAAATGAATGATTATTTCAAGTTAATTTTAGGCACATAGGAAAAAGGAATAATTGAAATTGTGTGTATAACCACTCATGAAATTAATGAACATTCAATAAATAATTATCTAATGTTTTTTAATTTAATAAGAGAACAGCAAACATCACAGTTTTTCATGTAAATGCAACAAAATCACTTAAAAATATTAATATGCATGACAGATTTTTTTACGTATACGAGACTTGAAAAATCACAGCCGAAGCTATGGAAATTAATGGGAAATATATTTCCTTCGTATAACCCCTTCGCAACTAAATTACTAACACCGTCTACCAACATCACAACAAATTGTACATGAGACTAAAAGAGTTGTTCCCTCACCTCACCAGGATGCTAATGTTTGGCGCAAGTTATAAGTTATCGAGTTATCTTACCATACGAAACATTATGCCTCTCATTTTAATACCGTTATCATAAATATAGACCCAAGTATATACTACACCAAATTTACTAGCAATGGAAAAGAAATGATGCAACAAATACAAACATACAAAATGAATGTGTTTAGTGTGAAATCTAACATAAAATTTTACATTAATTAATAAGTATAGTGTTCACAATGAACGTCATAATTCATCCCATACAGCAGTATACCTTCATGTATGGATACACAAGATAATTTATCCTATAAATTATAACTCATCTTTTGACTTTGTTGTACTTGCTCGTAATAACATTACAATTTTCACAATACACAATCTAAATAAACATCCATAAAACATTTTCAACTATATAATAAAAACGCTAATTGTGTTGCTAAGTGTTTAGGTTAAGAACGGCTAGACCAATTCGGCTAACAATGAAGGAAGAAGGTTGTTATGGAGAGAAAGAAAAGATACAACGGTCGAAGCCGGGGCGGACCGCTACTTACAAGAATAAAACTTGTACAAAAACACGCTAGACCACGTGACTTACAGTGCCAAGTTAAAAAAAAATCATAGGCGCTCCCCGAGGACACGGCGGGCTAATGACGTGTTCTTCTGCAGACACGTGCCCGCCACGTGCCGACATAACCAAATACCTAAGTGCATAGTTCCACAACTTGGGTAATTGCTATTTCATAACATACGTATAGGCACCGTAAATATGATGAAAATAACGGTGAGGTGGGATTTGAGAGATGTTAAAATTAATTAATATTATGACGTGTATATATCGCCGAAAATATCAGTTTTTATTTGGATTAGTTGTGATTCATCTTCTTACAATTTGACATGATTTTTCTAATAGTTGTTTGCGATTCGATACGTCGTCATATTAAATTAACTTCATATAATTCCCAGAAAATATATTAAAAATTATTAAAAATCTACAACTTCGATAAAAAACCCTGATTTTGCTCTACGAAAGCTACACATTAAGTTTCGCAAAATAAATCTAATATATAAAATTCTCGTGTCACAGTTTTCGTTGCCATACTGCTCCGAAACGGCTTGACCGATTTTGATGAAATTTTTTGTGCTTATCCGGTATCTATGAGAATCGGCCAACATCTATTTTTCATACCCCTCAATGATAAGAGTAAGGCAGAACAGCGTTTGCCGGGTCAGCTAGTACGATATAATAATATTCATTTGCATTATAATAAAGTAAATTTATTACACATTACATTTTTAACAATAAAATAAAATTGCATGTTCGATTAAGCAAATTCACACAAAAAAACTGTTTCAGAGATAACAATGTTTTTATGGGAACATTTTCCGTAACAGATTGCACGTTACTAGCCAATTTTCTTAGAGATTTTCTATTAGCATATGCGTGAATGTAATATGAAAAAACCTTATGTACTCGGAATACGATTACACACTTGTGGAATTTCCAGATAATATATTGCTCTGGCTAAAAGGTGCTCGTAAAAGATATTGAATTATGTAGAGGTTACTTTGGTTATTCATTGATACATATTTTATGTATGAATAAAATTTTATGGCCTTTTGTAACGGGAAAAATGGTTTTGCGTTTACAGTTTCGGGTGAAATTATAAAGTTTATGAACTTTCACTGTTTGCTAAATTTTATTTCTTACGTTTATTATTTTGTGAAGTCTATGATATATTGTAGTGCATTTTTTCTGTCTTATTTTCTTTCTGAATATTAAGACTGCAATACGTATTTTCTTATAGAATCATTATATATTTTACTACCTCTACAATGGCATTATAGATAATCTCTAAAGAGGGTAAGAACGTATTAATTATAATTACATACATTAATTTACCACACCTTTAAGTGGTTGGTTATCAATGATCGAAGATTGATTGATAAATAGCCCAAAAAGCCATAGTCGGGGCGACATAATTGAGCGAATTTCCTTGCGTTATACGGGAGGGCGCTGTTATCGCACAAACTCTCGGGACACACGACGTTCTAGTTTATCGCACTTCTAAATGTTTGATATACGCATCTCCATAATTGATGTACTCCATTTGTGTATCGTGTACAATAAATGTATCTCCATGATTGTACACGATAACCTCTCAACATTATAAAAAAAAACCCTTTTTACCAATTATCCGAAAATGTATAAAACGCCAAGGTGACAGAGAGTGATCTATCAACGCACTACAAACTATTGGGATTTTATAAATTCGACTCGCAAGGGAATGAAATAGATAAAATTTGTAACATTAGAACCTATTTTTACTACGCGTATGTATATATGTCCTTTGGGTGTTATTTTAAACGCGAAGCTATTGTTTCGATAATCGGATTAAACAATATCAATTTGGTGTTGGGATGACAACATAATCGTGTCATAAATATTTCCAGCTTATTTAATCTGACGCATACCTTTGGAGTTGATAATTTAAAACCCTATATTTTATAGATTTCCAATGAATTAACTGAACTAGAAAAAAAACTTGACACAAGTTGTTTTATCCTATTCATGCAACAAGATATAGGCAATTTACACCGAAACTTAAGAGATAGTGGAATCAGCTGATAATTTATTCAAAAGCTCGATGTTCCCAACCGTAGTATATCCACCGAGGGTGTTCATCGTACCGTGCGACATATCAGAAATTAATTCCTGTTTTGTCATTCCCTCACTTTATATTCAGGCTATAATGACGTACTATAAAGCGTATAGTAAAGCTGCATTTCGCAAGATATCGCGAACGTGCGTGCGGTTATAAATGGAAAAACATGGCTTTGCTCTTACTGGACGTTAGACTCGCGGACAAAAACCAATATTTGAAAGGGGTTCTATTCAAAACCGCCCTACCGCAGTAAAAAGTGTGATATCTTGTGATTAATGTTGAACGGAGCTTTTTAGCGTGTTTGCATCAATAGTGGGTTCAGAAGTTGTATGCGTGACAAATACAGATGCGCTTAAAAATTGGTGTATTCATTTGGGAGATAAAACTCAATCGATTAAAAACAAATTATAAGATCTTAGTGCAATTTTGAAAAATTACGTCGACGTTTCAAATTACTGAATAATAGTTACGTTTAATGTCATTGATAGCAAACAGATTCACAATTTTAATCATCCATTCGTATCGCAGGTGCATAAATAATTTGCGTCAACATATTTCAATAATGCATGAGGCCCGCGACTGGAGAATTGGAAGCGATTTGCCACTATCAATAACAATGAAAATATGAATATATTCTCTACTTTTCTAAGATTTATTAAACATATTACATGGGAATGGTGAACGTTATTCACGCGCAGGTGTGCTGACGATTTGCTAACTTGCCATATTTTTGCAGGAGAGGATTGAGTTGCGAAATTTTGGGGATAGCACGTACGAATCTCCCAATTTTATTTTAACGATGGTAACATATTGCTTACTTACTTACTGGTTCGTACTATTTCTTGTTAAAATATTGCTATACTTTTTAAACTATTTGAAACTACTATTGCAACATTATATATATTTTGTTAGTATAATGGTTACGTAACCTATTTTTATGCATAGTTATTCGTAAAAAAATGCTGTTCCTCGAATATTCAAGAAAATTATAATTTTTCACTTTTTAAAATATAACATATTCGTTCCGAAACTGTAACTATCGTGTGTGTAAGAAAAAATCTTTAAGAGTATTTTAATAAAGTTTCAGAACTTCACTGTGAGGAGATTCGTGAAAAAGTTACTGCCAACATCGGTTAATAGGCAATATGGGAAGCCGAAATTGCTTTTCTAACATTGTTTCTCGTACATTGATAATAGCATTATCACAATCTCCTATTACACGAACGACGATACTTTTATGTTCGAGAATCGATTGCCTCAGACTCGACTATATTGTTTCGTTTGTGTTTTGAGTTAAGAAGAATTATTTATTACCTACCTACATATGAAATATTATATATAAACGGTCACCTTCTAATGAGAGTTTTATGTTCAATTTATTAGCATTCTAGGTGGCCTTGAGATTTAGTCGTGTCATTTGAAAGAATTCCATGAAGAATATAATAAATGCGAATGCATATAGAAATAAAACTAAATGAACCTATTTTTATTTGAAATCGCTGAAAGAGACTTATTATATATTCAGTCTTTGCAACAGAAACTTTTATGAAAATACTAAGAGCTTTGCAGAATATTATCTTAAAAAGTATGTCAGCGGTTCTGTTTTAATAAACTATTGTGGTTACTGCTTTGTTCTAAAAAGGTTTTGTACCATTCAAGCAATAATTTTTTTAGCAGAACATTCTTTCAAAAAAATTTTAATTAGTCATTATAGAAATTACGTTTCAAAACTGTTAAAGAGATCAATATATAAGGCATTTGAAGCTTTTATATCATAACATTATAATTGTAACTGGACTCAACCATCTAGTAGTTATTTAAGTCGTCATTGATGCAATGTAAAATACACTCCTCATAATCTTTACTTAACGAATTTGAACAACATTTTGATTTTGTGAAATAGTTTTTGCTTCACAAATATCTATTACGCTCAGAAGTTCGAGTAAGTTATTTTCTCTTATAACATTCCTTATATGAATATTTCTAGTAGCTTATCTCTAATATTAAATTCTTGATGCAAGATTCATATGCTTCGGGTCTACCACACAGATCAATACAAGCCCTTTGCAATATAATATCACTATAGGATATTTTAAAGTAATATTTTGCATGTTACTTATTGAATATCGAGTTTAACCTTTGAAAAATTCTATCCCACATCCTTATTGTATAAAGATATATTTAGAGAATGTTTAATGTAAACATATCATAAGAAAATTCAATTTAAGAAGATGGTATTTCAGCTATTGTCGTTATTCTTATTACGTGTTTCTGAACTTTCTTCAAGAACCTAATTCCATTTTAAGCATTCTCTTTCGTTAAAAGGCTCCCAAAGGGATTTGTATCTGTCTTAATTTGCAGGTTATAAAAAGGTGCTTCGTGAATAAAAAAAGAAATTAACCGGTACTTTTAGAGTTTGCGCTAAATCTTGAAACATAATTAGACAATCTTCAAAATTAGCTGATCTTCTCAACTGCCTTTAACTGGAGTCATCCTAAAAGGTGCCAATTTAACATTTACAGAATTACAAGGACGGAATGTAAATATAGGACGATATGAATACAAATGTTAACTAAGTAGGCAGTGGGTTTGTTGTTATGGGAAAAGCCAGTTATTGCCGTATGTGCAACGAGATAGTGGTTTAGTGAAGGCACTTATCTGCTTCGTGTTTTGTTTACTTCGTAATGTTATTAAGGGTGCTTCACTGCTTAGGCTGTGAATAACAATTATAAGGACTTTAACATACAATCTTTATTACATACATTATTTCATACGCATTGTTAGTTTCTATTTTATATTGTAATTGTGTTTTGAACTTTGATTGCGAACCCATATCATTTTATTATGTTGATAATAATTTTCTTATAAATTCGTTAAGATAAAAAATATTATAAAGGCAGATATTAAATGTTTGTATGTTCTTTGGTACATTTTAAGCAATATTATTTACTCCTTCTAAGTAACAAATTCAAACACATTTTTTATTATTTTCAAAGATTGAAAGTTCTTAAGTTTTTCCTGGTAGGTGTTAGCTAAAGATCTTAATGAAACCATAATATAAAGTATATTACAACCACCAACAACCACAAATACGAAAAGCATATTCGTTACATTTAACGAAACACACGTCAACACTTTCGCTTGTACATAGCTATGCGTTTTAGTTTTAAATTTTCCAGCCACGTTTTACAAGAAAGCACCTCACATGTCTACGTCACGTAGGGTGCTGAATATGTTGTCTGTGGCGTTAAAGCCTCGCATTCACTTGTACACAATGTTCCAAATAGTGTATTCGATAGTTTCGAATACACGAATGTTGCCAAGCTATTGTTTTAAATATGGGCCAACTAGAGATGGCATAGTTGAGCAAATTGTGTCTTGTAGTTTAGATGGAATATCGTTTATGTCGTCGTAGTCCCTTTACTTTGGTCCTATTTTTTTTCTTAATAGTAAAATTTTGTAAGTTTTATGTATGGTTTTATACCTTATATAAATTCTACCAAATACTGTCCTTGTTATTATTCATGTAAAGATTATGAGAGATACTATAACGATTATGATTACTATTTCGTTATTGATTTCGCAAAATCAACAATAACAGTACGTATGATGGAAATAGTTCAAATATAAAAATGGATGATATATTCTGTAGTGTATATTCTAGTGAAACTAATGAACACGCGTCTTAACTCTTTCCTGAGACAGCAACAATAGGCCAAGTGTAATTTTAAGTTTTTATGGCTTTATGTTCAGTGTACCTAGTTTGTAATATCGCGCTTTTGTTATCTCCTCGACTCGTACGTTGCTGAAGAAAAAGAAACGCTTTATTTTTAAATTGTATGGCGTACAATAGACATAAAACGTCGAAAATGTGTGAGTGTTTTAGGAGAATAATTATGTTTAGAAATAAACTTCAGAACCGCCTTGAAGTCGGTTGAACATGTGGAAATCATTATGGGGGGTGGTACCACAAAAATTCCAAAATGGGACCAATTTCCTAATAAAACACAAAAGAATCATCAGTCGAATGTAATCCACAGAGTTATCGAATATTAAACCCAAAAAATCATCGATCGTTCGAAAAATCATCGACCCAAAAAATCATTCGATTTTAGAACCTTCATCATTTTTGGGACGTCGAATGATAAATACGCCGCCACTGTATTAATAATTATTCCTTTACAATATTTTCAGATACAAATGACATGTCCTGACTTGAATTACTACGTTAGTACTACTAATGAAAAACAGATTCATTTATATAACATCTTGTTAGTGTAATTTTTATGTTCTTAAGAAAATTTAAGTCCTGCGTAATTTAGTTTAAAGGTTTTTTACGAACACTGTCTGAATGGTGATGAAATAGCATCGCCATACATCATTAACGAATAGATTATGTTTCATATTAATTAGAGCTAATGAACTCAAGATTACCGGGGTTCTGATACACATTTACTTAGAAATACGAAACAAATTAATACAAACCCAAGATGCTTCGCACGCGAGATGTGTATCTCAGAGATAGGTAGTGAAATATGCTCGTGTTTCCTCCACTACGGTACGGAAGAGTTCCGTTAGTGCACTGCGTTCAACGTGAAAATGAATTGTGCTTGTCTGCGCTTAAAGATTTAAAATTGTTGCGAAAACTGTGTGAGATAAAAACATATTGGCATCCATTATTATTTTTGGAAGATGCATTACATATAAATAAAAGAGAGGTATAATAAAAGAAGATCATAATAAATGTAGGTTGGCTATTTTGTTATGGAACAAATAGTATACAGTAATAACTACGATACAAGCTGTCTTAGTGTAGACCTGCAGGTCGTATTATCATTATATGATATTTATATCATTGCTTTGTTCTATATTAATGTAATAATTACTTTTACTGGAAATAAATAATCTTAATCTTCTTGATAATAGTTAAAAATAAATAAAGAGTTCGTTAACGTGATTTACATTTTTGGAAATGCCCATTACTATATAAACTTTGCAATTAATTATTAATCAAAACTAAGTCAACATGCTATTAATGCTCATTCTAAATAATATTATTAGATTAATATTTCCCACCGAAACAACGTACAACAATATCAAAGCATCTTTCATCACACATGCCGTTAAATATTCACCAAGTATAATTAAATAACTGGAGGTGGAGAAAGTGCAGTTTTAATATTCATGCGATATGCTGTCCCGTCCCCTGTAAATGTTTTATTCGTTAACGAGTCCTCTGGATTAGCGTAATCATGTCACGTCCTACAGAGTTCGTAATTAATTCTACACGTAATCAATTTTACGTCGGCCACAAATATTACAAGGTGAAAAATAACTCTTTATTTTGTGATCGAAGTAAATAAGTATACTTTAGATTTTTATCACTTTTAAAGTAAGAGATAGTTATATTTGGGAAATACCAACCAAAACCAATCAAAAGCTTTCAGTTATTTGTTAAATATATATGCAATTTAATTTAATGAGAATAAAATTGAAAATAGCTTAACAGCTGTAAATAAAATAACGTCACATTGCAAAACTACCCTCCAATAAAATTATAGTCTAAAAACATTCATTCAGCATTTCTCTCAACGCGATAAGCAGTCTTAATTAAAGTTAAATTTCAGCTCTAAGTCCGTATTTTACACTTCCACAACAACAGCCTTCCTTTGTGTCTAATTTGTATTATTCTGGGGACTTTATGAGTATGGATTATCTGGAAAAGACGTCTTGGATATTGTCAGCGTCTGCGGGCTTAAATTTTCATTATGTTTATTGGATAATTCGCTCCGTAGGCCGCATGAGGCGCAGAGATAGAACGGATTGTCGATGCAACAGTGAGCATTCGATTAGGGCTTGACAATACGGTTCTCTGTTTAGAAGACTATGGATGATATTAATAAATGGTATTAGGGTATATGAAGGTTCGTAATAATAGTGCGTTTACATGAAGCGTAATATTATCCTGTGAATATTAAAAAGTTTGTAACTATGATGGATTATTTTTTTATTGTGGTTTGTACCTTTGGTTTTGGTAATAAATATTAAAACAAAATTAAAAACAACATTAAAATATTTTTTTAATAAAAATAGGGTTCTTTTTTTAAATTATAATAATGTTATTTTATTGTTTTTTTTTTTCGTCCATAGAGCGCTTGACCACAATCTTGCTTACTGGTAAGCTCAACTGTGGCTTAAAGAGAAGCGCCCTAAAAGGTACCCGTTCACTCCTATCTTTTGAATTTTCTGTAAATTATTCAATATATTAACTTAAATCGTAATAATTACTCAAAATTAATAACAAAATACACTTAGAGTCTGAGAAAAACATCTGAGAGTGTATTGAAGGAAGAGTTCATACTACATCTTGATTAAATTATCATAAACCCATTACCCTTTATATTAAGGGATTACATGCGAAACCTCTTTCATTCCCAGAATATCGGTAATCGGCTTTCTGACCCATCTCACTTCCTAAATAGCATTGAAAGTTTTCTATACAAAGGGATTATTGTCGTAGGTTACGTATAGAGGGTCTTGAAAATCATGTAGTAAAAACAAGATATATATTATTAGAAATTCATCTACAAAACAGAACTATGTCAGTGTATATTAATTGCTGTTAAAATAAGAACTTAGTTGAAAAACTAGTGCCAGGCTCATGCTTAGCAAAAGCTGAACTAGATCTTTCTCGAAATTTATAGTGTATTTATTTCAAGAACAACATAGGTCCATTTGTTAGCAACAACATTTTATATAACTATGTTAATAGAGTACGTGTTTTTTTCATATTTAATTTCAAATTGAATACTGCTTTTGTTAAAACTGGGATTCACTAAAGCTCAAAATTGGATATCATGAGATATCGTAAGCATTGCGTATAATGTATCCACTTACATTATTTTACTCCTAAAGTATACTTATGCCCCCAAAAATTCAGAATTAAAATATCGCGAACAATTACGTAATGGATTCTTATAACGAAATCCTTTTTAATTTGACAGCGAGGCGTTTTAAGACAATATGAAGTAATGAGGAACAGTGCGAGCATTTACTGAAATTAAAGCTAAGAAAGAACTATAGGATGTTTTCTATTATTAAAGTGCACTAGCACTGCGCCTTCTTTTATCTTATCATTTGACCTGCTTTTATTTAAAGTCATTGTTCTTTTCTGTTGTCGCTAAACAGTGTACTTTTGTTTCATCTTTCAACTGTATAATGCCGGATAAAATTAAATATAATCAAAGGATTAAAAAAGAAAGCATACGAAGTGGAACAAGCTGGATTTATAATAGAGAATAAGCGTAGGAAAATTTATAAGAAAGTAGTCGTATTGAAGCGAAAGCATTCAAGAGCTTTTTAAAGGGTTGTTATTAGTATATAAAATTTAGTAAACATCTGATGTAAAAATAGCTTATTTAAAATAAACACTTTATTTTGTTGTACAAAGTAGAATTCGAACTGTAGATTCTTGTAATATAACAAAAAGTTTATACAGTTTCAAAACAAAATTATAATATGATGGAAACTAGAGTCAATATAAACGAAACTAAAGGATAAGGAAAACTTGGTAAATTTTAAAAACAAAGTTGAACATTGGCGTGAAACTGTTGAAGGACTTAAACATCTTATAGTTTCTGGACATACGGGCGCTTCGGATGCGATTTTTGATACAAATTGATAACGCAAAGTCCGTATGGAGAAAGTTTAACTGTTATGGAATAAATACATTAATATGATTAATTATATTAAGATGTTACACCATGTAGTGTCTATAGTGTCTAAATTTCCTGGACGTAAACTTAATTTCGTCTTTTTTCTTTATACATGCATGCTACATAATTTGGTGATTCCATACATTTTAATGCCTCTTGGGAAATGCTTGTTTATTACAAGAATAATTTTTACGAGAGTATAAAAATATTTACGTACACATTTCACCCAAATACATCCAGTAACATAATTTAGAACAATCGATTTTCGCATTTATAATATCAGCAGAGATGCAAACTGCAAGCGGATTTATATATTATATCATAGAAATGAAAGTAATATATTTCAGAAATATACACTTGTAAAGCGCGTTCGTTATTCATCAGCACCGTGTAGATCAGCTTGTAAGCCGACGTCAGACAACACCTTGGCAGGCACTCTGACGAAATTGGAAGCGAAAATAAACAGAAAACTTCCAGAGCAGGATTATACCTGGCGCTGGATGCAAAAGTGATTTTGGAGGAGGCGGCATTTGATGGTGTAATGTTTCTGTAAATAACATGCAAACATATTGAGTTCAGCGATCCCAAGTATTATTGGAAATTCTTTCAAGAATTTTTTGAAATTGCATTCAAAGAAGATCCTACTGCTAAACATCACAAGCCCAAGACAACGGCACATTCATGTCTACGGTTACGACATAAAACATCTAGGAAAATCTTAAAAATGTTATGACTATTTCAAATAAGGAACACCTATATGACGTATGATCACGAACATATCTCACGTAAGGCTTCGGTCCATAACAGCGCGGGTCACGAAGGATGATGAAGACCCGTAATTTAGCGCGTCCCCATTCCGCGTGACAGATAGTCTGTGTCTATGGAGTTACGCTGCGTTAACTGTAGATGTGGTATAATGCTATGTGGCGATTACAATGTTTAGAAGTTCTATTTGCATGTATGTATAGGTATGGTAATAATATGTTGAATGGATTATACAGAACAGAAGTATCTAGGTTTAACCAGCGAGTAATATCGCGAAATTTTTAAAGTAGTGTTATCGTCCCTCATTTAAATTTCAGAATACTGAAATTGTGGAAAGTCAGCATCTAAACAACTGCTGATATTTTCAACCAATTGACGTGATTCTTCTTGTGTTTGATAGCGAATTGTTATCAGTTGGGCCCATTTTAGAATTTAGATTGTTATCCCATTCAGGGATGTCGGTGACATTATTTGTAGAAAATAATTATAGTATGTATGGATGTTTATAACACTTGAAAGCAAATTTTATCAAATTGTAACAAAACGATTTTTCGGAATTATATAACAAAACAAAAATAAAGTTGTTATTAAAAATGTAGCGCATTATAAAATAAAGTAACAATATTTGCGCGCTAAAATTATATTTCCTAACTCTGACATTTAAATGTAGGCCTCATTTACTAAATATCCAAGCCATCTGTGACCAATGAAAGCTGGGAAGATTTATTATTTACAGTTGTACCCAACTAACTGTAACTAGCTGAATTCTATTTGTATTTTGCACATGACTCCACTGCTAGCCCATTTACATCACGGCAATGAGATTTCACTTTGTAGGTATGTTTAAAAATTACATATTTATCGGATGTAACGGTACTATAAAATAATTTTTAATTTCTAAAAGATAATTTTTATTTAGTTGCCTTATTATTCAATAACGCGTAGATGTGGTAATGTACAAACACAATAATTATTTTGCTTAATTGTATTTATATGAACATGAAGTATAAAAATATTCCAATTAATAATAGCAGTAAATACTTAAAAACAATTTTAAAACAATGTAGAATACGCAGATAGACATCGTCTATAAAAATACAATGTTTAAATTCAAGCAGATAGATCAATTAGTATTACGATCATAAATTGATGACTTAAACCACACCATAAAATATATAATAGTGAACGGATCAAAACTATATAAAATAATAATTCAATCTCCACAAGTCCACAAGCACCTTAACTTAAAAACTCCTACATCGCGTTACAATAAGAAATAGTTTTAATTGTAATTTCTTGAAAGTTTAACATTTTTATAGCAGTTTCCGCGAGTTACAAATATTCGTTTCTACGTCACTTACACGCTAGCATAGCTGGGTCTTTGCACAAAAACTACAAACGACTTATTGTTACAGATTATAAAGTAAAATTTAACAAAGTATTTACGCCTCGGTTCGTATTTATATGAGCATGAAAATGTTTATTGTCGTTCATTTTAAAGTGGCTTATACCACAGACTATTTACTAAACTAGAAGGTACGAGCGTAATTTAAAAAAAACGAAGTCTATGGAAACGAATTGTGTTATCTATAAATTAGGGCTGACTTACATTTAATTATTTTAACTGTTAGATATAAAATTTTAAACACACACAGGAGTGTGTGTAAAATCCTGAAATAAATACTATAATCTACTATAATCAATATGATAAATTCGTCACCTTATAAATCTATCAAAAGATTTTTTATTCTTTATTCACAGAGACCTCAAACTCTGCGGCGGAGTGAATTTTTCAAACATCGGTAAATTTCATAGGCCAAGCCCTGCCACATTCAGACGCCACGGCGACGTCGCTGACCGGCGTATCCAAGGAATTAATATTGAAACGTAGGCTACCTCTAATTCAGTTGGCGACGGTTTAGCAACGTCGCCCATTTGGACATTTCTATATTAACTGCTTGGATACGTAGCTAGTAACAAATAGATAAAGCTTAGAAACATTCGTGTCATCTAGTTCAATCTAGAAAGTATAAATTGAAATACAATCTATGGTCTCTGGTTGATTCAAAGTTAATGCACACAACAGGAAAGCCAACGGTTTGTGTTGAAACTATAAGTTGGATATTTTGCAACTTTCCAACCCGCCTAAATGTGTTTTTGTTGCGTAAGGGCTTTGAAGGAAATGGCGTAGTGGTATCCATTTTAGTAACATCGGGATAAAATGAAAGTTACGGTCATTAATCATTGAAACTATTCAGTTTATTGTGATTTGGAAATTCATGAACTCGGCCATAGTTATATAATACAAAGTTTAGTCTCTAAAACGATGACAATATGTATGGAATAGTTTTCATTTTGCAGGAAAATTGATCAGTGAAACACTTAAAACAGATCTTCCAAAACACTGCTGACATGATGTCACAGGATGCCTTTCTTTTCGGCTTGGCTTAGCTAAAACGCATCACCGAGTATAATTGACTTTTTAGCATTTCTAATGAATATTTTTATGGATAAGTTAGCTGCGGTTATATTTTCGACTGTAATTGCAACCACAATCATCCCTTTTATTGATATGACAATATTTGGTTATTGTAGAAACGGAATATCAGATACGACTTAAGTTGATCAAAGTTGATATCACAAAAAGAAGATTGAGGATAAGTTTTTAATAATGTCGAGTCACAATCAATAAAATATAGCGAAAATGGAAGCGAGTTAAATTACACTGTTGAATAAAAGATCGAATGGTAAATCTATCTGGTTTTAAAATAAATGTTTTAAATTTTATTGAGCAATCCACTTTGGCAGTGAATCTCTAACAAACGCAGCCTGAAGCAATTGCGAAGCATTAAGCAATATATTGCAATGTAGTGTTCCTTAATTTCGTTTGATTCAATAGCTTTTTTTCTATTTTGTATTCGACTATTCTTTTATGCAGAAATTACTTCCGAAAACCATCTTCAACAATTTCAAACTGAAATGAACCGAAAAATCTATATATATAAAAGAAAGTTACACTATTTATAACTCAAGAACGGTTAAACCGATTATGTTGAAATTTAGTACAGAGGAAGTAACAGGAACGGAAACTTTGCCGGTAGCAGCCCGGGTCTATCCCGCGACTACGCGGGCAAAGCTGCGGGCAGAATGATAGTCTTAACAACTCTTATACACTGATGAACTGACATAATAATTAAATAATATATATGGATGAAACTATATGGAATAATTATTGGTAGATAGGAATATCCAATATATTTGTTTTTTTTAATTTCCTCACAGTCTGGGAGTTGAATACGATTCGATTGCAGTAAGGTATCACGTCCCCAAACATCAACGTGAAACAGTAGTATGTTATTACTGCTGTGTTCCATACGTATTTGGTAGTCGAGCACGCTTCGCCATGAATTGGGCCAGCTCGCACCGGGGAAGTACCACACCCCCACAGAAGACCGGCGTGAAATACCATACTGCTGTGTTTCGTTCGGTGAGTGGGGGGGCCGGGGCCCAATATCCTTTGCCTTACCCTTCCCAGTCTTTTCCTTTATTCGTCTCGTCAAGCCTTTCCTAATCCCATTCCAATTTGAAGTCAGCAATCCATTCAACCTTATGCCTCTCCAAATGTTCATGGGCGGTGATAGCGCTTACCATCAGGCGAGCCACCAGCTCCATTGCCCACAATGACATAGAAAAAAAATGCGATGAGTGGGAGAACTGGAGAACCGTTTTCTTTTCCTCATCCTTCCTAGTCTATTCCATTTTTCCTTTATCATTTATTTATCGTAATATTTTTTCTATCTTTTAAAGGCTCCGTTTGCAGAGGTCCTACAAACACGTAGCCCCACCAGCTTTTTCCCCTCTATTACATAGAAAAGTATAAAGTATCCATGCAAAGATTCGAGGTGATAGATAGTAAATATATATTTAAAAATAATTGCACTACATGTTTTCTCATTATGCAATCAAAATCGCTACTTAATATTTCAAACCAAGCTCTGTAAGTCACTATAAGATCGAATCATCCAAGTAACCCAAAGCAAGACGAACGCAGTTACGTAACCATTATGAGTCCTATGAAGAAAGAATCAGTGAGCATTTCCCAACGACCATGACATTTGCTCGCATAAAGTGGACCCGTCAGGTCCCTGAAGGGCCTTCGCCGTGCCATATCTCGAAAAGTTAGGAATGGCCAATTGTGCCCGGTTCATTGCCCCCGTGAGCGCGCGCCTTTATCTCGAGTTACTATTTTAAACGTCTCATAAAATTGACTAATTTCCCTTGTAACAATGTTTTTCAAGTATTTCTCGGAGCCCTTAATTTAATATTTACTGCTTAATGTTCTATTATTTTTATTTAATTGCGGTATAACCAAGGCAAAAAGCAATTAATATAAATATAATATTGTATACTATTTACTTTACAAAGTAACGTAAAGATCAAGTTTTTAGTACATTGTTTATTATTTTATGAATATTTATTAGAGTATTATAATTCGAATACAATTTTCGTACATAATGCTAAGTAAACACTTTATTCAGGATAATGAAGCTAATACTTTCGATATTTCAAAACATATCCTCTTTTATGAACATAATCCTACGGCGCTCCAGCCGACGCCCCTAGCAAATTTACAAGCAGACGAAGACACAAATTACATACATGTTGAAACGGCCACATTAAAAAACCACCCTTGTCAGGTTAAAATTATGTTTCAAGTGGTACCAGCGAATACATCGCATGGTATCGTATATAAGGATATAAATTCAGCACTGAAACATTTAGCCCACGTAGCGACCCTCGGGGCAGTTCGGACCCTCGCAATGTGTGTGGAATGCGTTAAATACAAAGCTAGCAGTGTTTGTTTTCTGAAATTGACGACGGAGGCGGTTAGTTTTCTTTGAATAGATCCGCCAGTTTCGGATAGTCGTTTAGGGGATCTTTTGTTTATCGCATTTTGTAAGCGCGTCAATAGTTCTGTAAACATTTTTCATTCATTCGTCCATGCGTCTGAAAATTAGTGTTATATGCCTACCAGAGTAATGAATAACTTGGCATTAAAAGGTTGTTTTTAAAATTTACACAATATAATAAATGAAGCCATCTCCCCCAGTCAGCTCGCACGGTAGTCATTACGGTTCATTCTGCCTATACTTCAGCTTGCTTACGTATGTGTAATGATGAGAATACATTTTGAACGTATCTCGTATGTGTAAAAACATCATTTCATATTATTAATCATATAACACATTCATCGGAGTTTGTTATTTGCAATGAGCTTCATTTTAATTTACATGATAACATTTCGATCATGTTGTTATTGAACGTGTTGTAACGTTGCTTCATAAAAGAGTATTCCTACGACTAAAACATGATACATTTAACACAATATATACAATAAAAATGTAAGCACCTTCGCAGCAAATCCAATTTATTTGAGCGACATTCACGTAATCACAATGATGTTGACAAATAGAGTAGCCGTTCGTGCCGCCTCTTCGCTGTTCGATCTTTTACGGAGGCAGCTATACAATATTTCATTCGATTACGAAAACAGGAACAATACAATTGTAATAAATTAGTCTCGATTCGCGGGGCAGGTCCATTTCCAATTTCCGTGGAATGTTATGCGAGTAAAAGAATCAACAGCAATATGCTTACGACCGTAGGATTGTTTCAGCGTCGTAGTTTGGGATTTGTTTTCTTCGCTGCAGTATCTGAGGAGTTTTATATTGTTTACCTGTTTGAATACAAATATGTTCAAAACTTTGATAACATTCTATGGTACTAGGCATTTAATTGTATGCTTATACTTGCTTCGTATTTTATTTGAAAGTTTATTGTTGTGTTGTGTTATGTTTCGCGTTAATATTATTTTGCATTCTTAACATTACAAACATTAAATAAATAAGTAATTTTAATTTACTTTTAATGAATACCTTATAAAATACATTCAACGCTTTAAAACACAACAACCAACATACTGTACGCAGTCACATTAAATTTGCCATAATCAAAATCGATATAAAACTACTAAAAGCACTCCGTTATTCAAAGTAACACAGCATTTCCATTACACGGGGCGATACGGGCGCAAGTTTTTCTCAACCTATTCTGATTTTCAACAATCTCATCAAATCACTGGCGTCGAAGCTAAAGGGGCTGATTGAATTGAAACCCTCTACCTGCTATATTTCTTTTCCCGTTCCGCAAATCGAACTTTTACCCACTGTTAAATGTGTTTTAATCTGATTGAGGTTACGACTTAGATAAATTGTTAAGTCACTAGTCGATAACGACTGCTGCTCTCGCGTAAAGCGTACCTTGTTAAGGTATGGAAATGAGGCATGATAGACTCATCGTATGTTTATATTGTTCTGTCGTACATGGGTTATTTATATCCCCGATCACAATTTTCAATTAATCTAATGTTGTACTCAAGCACGCTTCGGCACGAATTGGGCAACGTCGTATCGAGGAACTGCCAAACCCCCACAGAAAACCGGCGTGAAATTTTAGCATGCTGCTGTATTTCATACGGTGAGTGGAGGAGCCGGAGGCCCGCTTCCTTATCCTTACCTATCCCATTCCATTCTTTCTTTCCACTCGTCAATCCTTTCCTTATCCCTGACCCCTTCAAAGCGCGCAGTGCATTGGCAGTTGCACCACCTCTGTCTGGCCGTGGTGCATTATGGGCCGCGGTGATCGCTAAGGATCAGACGAACCATCAGCTCAGGTGCCCACTATGGCATGAAAAATGAATTATAATTACTAACGTTGTTCCAAATATTTTACGAGTTAGTAAGAGTTAAATTATCAGAAGTAAATTATTGTCAGTTCATTGTCGCTTAGGCGGTCTATATAAAACTCAAAAAAACAATTTGAATTTTGTATACTTTGTGATATTATCCAATAGAATCTACTTATATTTTCATACTCTATAAAAACCGAACTCAAAGTGGCCACGCAAAGCCTTTTTAGCAACGAGAATACTAGTAGTCATGAGAAAAATTACACCTCTGCCTTAATAATCTGTGCATCTATTAACCAGTATGCCAATTTAGTAATTTAGTAGTTTTTTAACCATTCAATTACGTCTAAATACCAAAGTAAATATTATTCGTTCAAAATTACGCTTTTTTAAGTACGTATGATATACAGCATATAGTATCACAAAAACACATCAATTCCACTTTATATCTACTTTAAAACAGCGTCTTTCTGTCTTCATAGCATGAAGTATTAATTTATTCATTCATTCACAGCTAAGAATAAAAGCTTCAACTTTCAAGTTGTAGTGAAAATGGTTGATCCCGCCGGACGCCTGTCGCGCTCAGTTTACTCGAGTCTATCTTTTCTCAGACTTAGAAGAAAATAGAACATTATATATCATACTGAGATGACGTAACTTTTATATATGATATGAACCCGTTGCTATTCTAAGACATTAATCTTAAAACCCACACATAAAAAGTATTACTCCTAGGCTACAACAGAATAAAGGAGAATTTCATATCAAACGATACTTTTACCTATATTGATGAATAAAAACAATTTTATGCTACGATTCATAAATATACATAATTGTTCAATCGAGAAAATTACAACAAAAACTGTAATCGAGACATCGCAATGAGGTTAAAATCGATGTTTTTCTAACCCGCTCGCGTGGCGGCTAACTTTTCATAAGAAATGCATGCAGTTTATTTATTTACACGGGGTTACCCGATAAATCCGAGACTTCCTATCGGTTGGGGGACTTTTATTGAACTTTATATTTAGTACACACCCTTGGATCAATAAAGATGGACGTAAACTTTTGTAGCTTCAATATCAGTGACTCTACAATTTTATTGTGATTTTATTTATGTTACTTACTTCGACATTGCATGGACGAAATATCTGGCCAACATGGAAACAGATGTTTACAGTAATTCTTTAATCATTTATATGCTGTTATTTTAAAAAAGTATGCAAGATTATTTAACATATCTAAAATCGTAACAGAAAATTTTTAAATTTAATAATCAATACTTGTTGTTGTTGTAGTTAGTCAATCAGTAGTGTCATAGTAATAATCTCTGTAAGTGAATATAATTTATCAATTACAATGAACACAAGTTACACCCTTTATTTTCTCAATGACTTTATTTATAAAAGCCATTTATCTTTTAAAATTACAAATATAAACGCAACTGAATGTTGCAAATTAATATCTTTATAACACAAATGATATTGTTACAAACGTATAACGTATATTCAGCTGGTTCCATTTGGTGCATAATTAACGAGGCGCGCGCGAGGCGCGGGCAGTTTGTCACTACGAGGCTTCACTGCTTTTCCTACCACCTAGCGAAACTAGCATCTGCCGTACATAACTCACTATATCCGCCATTTTTTGTGACCATTTCAATTAATTCCAGCTTCTATTTCATACGTAAAATATGGTTATATTCAGGTCATATTTTTATCTCCGCCTGTGATTTATGCTGAATGTATTTCATTGATACTAAAAATAGAATATTGGAATGTGAACGATCGTGATAAAAAGCGGATTACTCGTATTCACGTTGTATAAAAGCGTATTCTATTTAGTAAATGTGACACCGCGGGTGTAGAGCGATGATTTCACAAAAAACGTTGTGATAGCAACTAAAATGTGTTATGCTCCGCTAGGCAGAGTAATTATGCCGTCAAAATAATGAAACATCGCTTGTATGAGTGACGCGTTTTATTAATTAAACTTTAAAATGTTTGATGAAGATAAACAAAAATTACATAACTTTTCTACAGGAAATAATTTCACATTTTTGCCCTAACAAATAAACTTGTAAAATTTGTACTAATCTCCAAACTTCAATCTATACAATGACGAAAATTTTCCTCGTTGTACTTGATTCAATTTATCAAGAATAGCTAAAGTAGACGTAATAGGTGAACCACGAATGTGATAATAAAGCTCACCCGCTGAAAAATTTCCAGGCCAAGGACGACTAGTTAAACAGTGGGCCTTCATTCAAGAACAAGTTAATATTTGCTACAAACTACAAAACCAACGGCTAGACGGAATACCTCCAATTATATATACCGGTATAGTGGACTGCATTACACCGGACGTAGCCGATTGTTGCGGTCCCGATGTAATGGGCTTAATTCTGATGCGGCTTTCGGCTTTTAGCCATTGTTTACCTGCGTGCACTGGCTGAATTTGTTAGCCATAAATCTCTTTGTACTGCGATGTTTTACAGAGCCTAGTGTTACGACTCTGTTAAGTTCAGTGCGATTTTATTAGGCACATAGTTGCTACTGAGGAGTTATGTCGGTGTCCTCTTAT
Organism: Zerene cesonia; assembly: GCF_012273895.1. Lineage (NCBI taxonomy): Eukaryota > Metazoa > Arthropoda > Insecta > Lepidoptera > Pieridae > Zerene > Zerene cesonia. The sequence goes on along the minus strand of NC_052118.1, from coordinate 7,145,216 downwards.
ACGCAGTAGTATTCCGCAGTTGGTTTATCAGATTTGTTTTTGTTCTAGTAGATGAAAATTATCTGTTGATTCGGTTGCCGAGACAAGCAAGCGCGACTTTAGTTAAGACGACCATTGAGACATTAAGCATACAAATGAGCGAAACGTAACGAATTATTCCAATTCTCAGTAAATGTCAACTTACCAGTACCATTTATTTCGTATTATTAAAATAAATTCAAACTCATATTTGCCACTAATTTCAACAATTGTTTTTTACAATCCCACCACTAATAATTAAACGCGAACATGTGACAACTAAATAATAACTGCAATTAATTATAATCCCCATTTCGCGAATGTACAAAGTTCTCGTTATGACGTCACGTAACGCCGCCGACTGAAAGTTAAATTGAAACTGGTTACCAAACCACATCATGATTTATCGGCCACATGCGAATACCATACCTATGTCCAACCAGTGTTTTATGTTCCTGTGTAATTGGGAGTTGTTTTGCTCCCGTATGCATTACGTGCATGGAGAAGTTTCGCTGCGTTTTTTAGTTTCGTTTTCAGTGTGAAACATTGGAGGTAAACAGCGGATCTCTGATTAAAAGTATTTTAGTTTCATAAATTTAAAGTGTATTTTTAGGTAATGTCTGATGGGATATGGAATTTATTTTTTTATTTATTTTATACTTTATTGCACACAAACATTTACAAAAAAGACATAGATGAAACAAAAGGAAAAGAGACATTGTGCACAAATGGCGGTCTTATCGCTAGGTAGCGATCTATGGTATGGGTATGTTATATGCATAAATTAATAACAAAAATTAAAATCTTAAAACCACCGAAACTTTTTCCAAAAATAAACGTTGCACTGAATCCTATAGATAAGTATTTTGCTCTTTTAGTTTATTAATATTTATGAACAATCAAGTCAGAAATAATGTATACAATAGTACTTATCTATATATATATAAAAGAAAGTAGTGTTAGTTACACTATTTATAACTCAACAATGGCTGAACTGATTATGTTGAAATTTGGTACAAACATTGTTTGACGCCCCGGTAAGGACATAGGATACTTTTTATCCCGGAAATTGAATGAGAACGGGAATTTTGCCAGTAACACCCTGGGTCTATCGCTCCTGTTTTATGTGTTAGATTGTTTATCCACTAATGACACCAAAATTACTCAACAGATTTTAATCAAATTTGCTCGCCATGTTTGATCAAATTTGAAAGATAGACAGTTTATATTATTTCATTTACGATAAATGACTAGCCGACGAAGCTGGGCTGTGCAACTAGTAATATATTTTAAAAAATATATTTCGTCAAACATGATAGACAAACGTGACAGACATAGATCCTCTATCTATCGATATTTATCTTCTAATTCCATCCATTAAAACAAAATCAAACTGAACTTTTTAGAGTAACCAGTCAGAGGCAAGTTACTAAGGTTCCTCGATAAGATAAGATGTGACATGAGATATCCAGCCTCAGTACAAAGGACGGTGTAGCTCGCGGCGTGACCACCGAACCCTTTGATGGTATTCTCTAAATCACTCGATATAAACAAAAATATGAGAATGTTTTATTACATTTTAGTGATGGCTCATTATTGAATATTACACAAATAAATTTTAAAGAAACAATGTTGTGGTTCCTATATTCAAACATTTCATACAATTTAACATTTAAAAATACATTTATTCTGCAAGCATTATTTATTTTAACAGAAATAGTGGTGATTGTCGGTGCTGTTATATATAGCGAAATCGAAAATGCAGAACAGCACTAGCGCATGTGTGTTCCACTTTCTTACGCTGAAACAGTGCACGACAATTCCACTTAAACTTTAATTATCAATTATATCGCATGGTTTGGCAATAGAACCTTTTCTGCCAAATCCCGTCCGACCTGTCGACATCTGTACTTGAAACGTTATTATCTTTACTCAAAGGGCATCACTTCCGTTCCACTGATATCAACTAATGCTCCTTTATGTTTTCACCTAATTACGCTTTAACAGACATCCCACCTAAGACTCTTACTTTGAGCATTGACTAAACTGTCAATATTACTTCGAATGTAACACAACTTTTCCGAACCAACTGACGAACAAAGTGTCCTGCTATATAGCGTATAAAATCTAGTTTTGTGTTGTTAAGGTTATTGTAAACTAGCTGCGCCCCGCGGTTTAACCCGGGTAAGTCCGTATCCCGTAGGAATATTGTGATAAAAAGTTGCCTATATGTTATTCCAGTTGTCCAGCTATCTACGTACGAAATTTGATTACAATCGATTCAGTGGTTTTTGCGTGAAAGAGCAAAAACCACACACATCCTTACAAACTTTCACATTTTTAATATTAGTAGGATCAGTAGTATTAGTTTGGCACTATACTATACGGTCGACTTCATTAAATGGAGAGTTTCTTTTATAAATCTATTATTTCGTGCTATTAAAACAGAGTATGCATGGCTGTTCAAGCGTTCTGATGGAATCTTATAGGCCAAGTAAACATTCGTAAAAATGTTTAACTTTACAATTAATTTAACACGTAACATACACAATTCGTAGTGAACATGTTTCAAACTTTTAATGAAACATATTTGATTCTTCCTAGAACAATAGTTCTGAATCGTTCTTAGAAATGTTAATGTCCCCTTTTCAATGCGTGCCCTTTTCAATTTTATAAGGAGGAACGTTGGCTCTTAAGATACAGTTTTTCTAGTTTAGGAGGCAATTTACATAGATATGTAAGGTATGTTTTGGCAAAATAAAGATTTTATTCTTATTATTAATGCGTTACTTCTATGTTTTGGAATAAAGTACAATTAAATTAGTTGTAGTACTATAAGCAATGATATTTTAAAATTTATTCGGTTTTCAATATTGTACTCTTTACCATTTTAACTTTGAGTCAGTTTAGTTTGCATTGTGTTTCCAGTGTTGCCAAATATGAGAATCGCCACAAAGCCAGCATGAACCGTCAGAGAAGTAAATCAAATATGGACAAAGCCCCGCTTCAAGTTGGTATTTGATAAATGCATGTGCTATATTATGTGATATGCTATTTGAATTGTTTATCAACTTTTGTATTATTTTATAACGTAACTTTTGTATTTTTAAAGTTAATATTTTAAATGTAGGTGCATTAAAACATAAGAATATTTACGTAAAGAGCTTAGAAGATCAAATCAGATAAAAGGACGGACTATAAATTATTTTTTCATTTTTTATTTTTAGGTTTTTGTTTCTTTCTGACCTTCTTGAATTTGTTTATAAGTTTGGCATCCCATCATTTTTCACAAACAATACGGCGGTGTCTAATAAAAACATCAAAGTGTGCGCGCTGTCAGTACAAAGGCTTCATTATTGCTCTCATTCCTGTAATACGTCAAGAGTTGGTTCCTTACGGCTAATACGCGTGTAGTAACAGTGGAAACATCTCATTACCGCTTACCCGAGGCAAATGGGGGTTAATTTCATTAACGCGGGCCCAGCGAATCGTGTGATAACTTTAGTAAGGTTATGTGCAAAGGCACCCTTGGGAGCAAATAAATGTTTGTAAGGTAGTCAACTCTGACGTGACGTGATGTGTTCATTAGCCCGCCTTCCGGATAAATTAGTTGAACAAGCATAAGCCGTCTCGATATGTATTTGTGTTACTATTATTCTGTGTCATTCTGTGATGTTCTATGATTGATCCAAATAAAGTCACTGACAAAAACATTCTAATTATACAAAACAGCTTTCTTTTGAAACCTGTTATGAAACAGAGGATTTTACACTGAAATCAGACTTACACACCGATTGATGGTACTTATCTAATGTATACTCGTACGCACTGAAGCTGAAACAAAAATAAGCCCATGTTTGCGGTCGGAAACACAAGTAGCATTGATACGTCCACTTCATTACCATAACTGATTGGACAGAGGTATCGCCCTGAAAATTCACATAGCAATTACGAGGCTACATGGTGATCGTAAAACCCTACGCGCCGTAATTATTGGACCGGGACCAAAACTTTCGCATAAAACACTACAGCGAAATCCAAATTAATATACCTCCCGATGGAATGTCGACAGAATTCTGTACACATGACTAATTGGCCCGAATAGCGCTGTTATTTACATCCCATTAGAATCTGCTGGCTTTAATTGATAACGTTTTTCATGTGCCAGCTATCTAATTTGTCAAGCCATTTATTCAATCGCATTTCATTGATAATAATGGATTAATTATTGAAATGGAACGGATTTAAATAAAATGGGAAATGATTCACTAATACTGAATTAATGATTAAGCAAAGTATTATTTCAACTAATGATATCATGGTCCATTATAGTTTTTAATAGCATTATAAAATGCAAATTTTCAATATTTAAAATCCTGCGCCTTTCGCTAATTAGGTTGGAAAAAGTTCGAATCCATCCACGTGATATAATTTTTTTATTGTTTATATTTTTATTTACAAACGTTTTGAAAACGAAGGGGGTTCTTAATTGGACTGTATTTAACTTTACTATTGATTCTCGATAAATCCGTGGGTTTAAAACCGATTATTTTAATGTTTGATTGGAAAATTATGGTTTTTGCACAAATGCGACCCCATTTTAGAATTTTGAGTTACGAGTTTGCTAACCTAAATATTTAACGCAGATTTAGTCCATTAATTTGAGTCAAACGCACATATACTTTAAATTGCTCCCAAACATTTTATTACAGGCGAAATTAACAGTAGCCAAGCAAATACAGGATCATTACATTGCTCGTAGTGAGACAACACGCTTGTTAGTGATCTGATCACGTACGCTCCTTAATTAAGAAGGTTACGAGTTTCAGTCCTGACCTCTTTCCTTGTAATCAATACTGTCGTTTAATTTTCCGGAATGGTACATTAAAATTGTATGTACTATTTTGTTAAAAGCATGAAGAATATAATTTCAATTGAGGTTTATATGCTAACGCTAAATTAAAAAATAACGCAAATCACTTAACTATTTTGAAAGTGATATAAATATTATGTCGACTGAATCCACCCTAATTTTTTTTGTAATAAGCTTGTATATAATTTAAAATTATCATCAGCCCATAATATATTCCCACTGCAAGAAGAAAATGCGAATTAGCAGATGACATTTAGTTCCTTTGATTCTTGGACGTGCCGGCTCCTCATAATTTTTCCTTAATTGTTTCGAGCATAGATGATATTATAAACATGGGTTGATATACCGATATATATTTTCTGCACATTCACCTTCGTCTCGAACCTCCGACGTATCGATTTTAAGTCTGCTTATACAATTAAACATTATAGCAGATATTGAATTATCTTTTCTGTTTAAACTAATGTGCATTTGATCCTATTAAAACGTTTTTAATTTATTATCACTAAATTGTGATCCCTTCCAGCTATGACTACCTTTTCATTAATAGCTAAATGAACAAGATAATCCAAATAAATCATATCGAAACGGACCATTTGGCAGTGTTGATAAGCATCAAACCACTAATCAGCGTCATTTACCGCGCCATGTATCGCACAACTATTTACCAAGTATTAAACAATGTCGAGCTTAATGTCTGCTCATTACCGTATTACATTACCATATTAAAGCCTTCGAACTGTACATAGGATTAACCACAAACACGTTCAAGTTTAGATCGCACATGAATATCGGAGAGACATTACCTCGTGCGCTAATAGCCAATATCTGAAGCCAAAATTGCCTTCCTAACGATATTTCTGCTGCAAGTAATAAAATCTCGTAATCCTATTACGGGCTCGCTGAAATCGGTTTTCGTACATGATTGTCCCAATAATAACTTTTAATTTACACTTATTATGTCAATCTTTGTCCCACTTCTGAAATGATTTTTATATTTTAATGTGACCTTCATATTATCCACTACTCAGTATACAAACAACTTACGATCAGCACATTGTTTATAATATAACTATCAATAAACCATTAAATGATTATACTGAAGTTGACTCACAAAATATATTAACTATATACCAATTATAAAATTATTTCATGTTTCCCCAATTCCCGTTAGGAGTATTGAAACAAGTTTGAAACAACAAATCTCTTAGTAAAAGGAGTTCCGTTCATCAATACAAAATAAATAAACAATAAATTACTATTAATAAGACGCGAACATAAAAAATGGTATTAGAAACAAGGCGTCAGAAAGAATGATGAATGATCTTAAAGAAAATATATTGCGGAAAACTGACCCAGTTATTGCAATAAACTTGATATATAACCTCCTTTCTGTCTAAGTAAACTAATAAAGAATGTAGTGAGGAAAAATAAAAAAAAATAAAAAGATAAGTTCATAAAATATATGGGTTTTTCCACTTATATTTACCACCATATATATTTAGAACAATACTGATTCGTGGGTTTAGTTTGAATGGTAACAATGGTTATAGAGATTACGAATTAAACTAGCAACAATAACTGGGTACTTATCAATAAAAAACTTTGCTTGTTTGTCTTTTTCCACGTTGCAATGGAGTGATTTCATGATGTGATCAAAACAGGATAGATCAAAACTGGCTGAAATATTCTTGGAATTTTTTTTTTGCCTCCGCGGGCAATTAAGCGGGTGGATAGCTATTTAAACATAAATTGTTATTAGAATTATTTTAAACTATAGCTGTAATTCTAAGAATTTGCAAGCTACGATAATATATTTGTATTAATCAAATATTACTATTCGATTTTGTTGACAGTTAACTCAGTAAATCTGTGATAAATCCATTGTATTCATTCACGTAAGTGATTGTTTATGAATAAAAAGAAAATTCGGCATTTGTCAATTGTAGGCGCTGTTTTTATTATTAAAATATCTAACAAAGAGCATCGATCGTTAAATGTCTCCGTGAAATTAAAATAAACGTCCATCACAGAAATTAAAGAAGAACGAAATAAATTGATGGATAATATTTTTGTAAGCACCTTAAATACCAATTCATTGTTGTTATAGACGAACCATTAAAATGTTTTGTAAATGAAAATAGCCTAAGTAATTCACGACGTACTTATTTCAAAAAAGTCCTGCAGTATCTAAAATTTTTTAATTAAACATTTTAAAAATTCAAACACATACAATTCCAGGATACAAATTCAGGCTATTAAATAACATACGCCCGGTGTTAATCAATCCTAATCTAAAGTCGCAACCATAGTTTGATCTCGTTTTCCATGTTATGATATGATGAAAAGCTTGTCAATCGATGAATTGATTTTGTATTAGCATGACTTTTATCAAACAATACTATCCTACTAATCCTACTATCCTATCCTACTAATATTATAAATGCGAAAGTTTGTAAGGATGTGTGTGTGTTTGTTGCTCTTTCACTCAAAAACTTACGTAGACAGCTAGACAACTGGAATAACATATAAGCAAGTTTTTATCCCGATATTCCTACGGGATACGAACTTACGTGGGTGAAACCGCAGGGCGCAGCTAGTGTATAATAATTGAAGATTGGTTCTAATCGTAGATAGAACATAAATTATTAATTTCGGGCCATAGCCTCACGCGTTTATACTTTTATTTTTGTTTGTAATTTACATAGCCGAAATGAACATAAAATATATCGGCAAAAATAAACCTCACACTTCAATTATTTCGTTAATTAATTAATACACATTTAATGGTTCCATGGTGAGCACCGCAATGCGACAATTTACAATTAAAATAGCTTTTGCAACGCACATAAAACATGTTCTTAAAATATGTCATGAGAAATACTTAATTCCAGTGAAATGAAAGTGTTAAATAGTGCAAGCAAATTACTAATAACATCTCCTATACAAATAGAAACATACACGGTTGATCCTCGTAGGATTTGAACATGAGGTTTCGTTACGAATCTACACAGTATTTTGTTTTGATAGCATGCTATTTCCAATTCCTATCAGGTAGTCTGGTTCAGATATAAAACGAGAAAAAATTCAAGTCGGTTATACGGTGGAATCACAAAAACGCTTTGTCTTGGCAACTCCGGACTGATTGGGGGAGTCAAATAAAGCAAGCCCACGTCTCCTCTCGTCTCGTGTACTCACACGACGTGATCAGACTATCGTAGGTGAATACTTGTCTGGTTTATAAAAAAAATCGACGAGGATTTTGAATATTCGAAGGCAAAATCTCATCATATGCATGTTGTTACATGTATAAATCGAGATAAGTATATCACACGCACGCCATCTAGCTAAGGGGCATAATATGTGTTTATCCAGATTATAATTAACTCTTTACGAAATACATATCTTTCATTTAAATCCTTTCCATATATCTTCATAAGTACTAAGAATAAATAGATCACTTTATTATGTTGAATTTTATATCGACAATTAAAGACAAATAATTCTATAATTATATATAGAAAATCATAGGCATAGGAATCTCTCATCATAGGAATTTATCACCAACAAGGAATACTACTAATATCTACCGTATAGTCTACATATCCTCCGAAGTGAAACACTAGTTAACCGTACGCTTAAACTAAATGTTTTATTTTCAATACATCCATTCGTCCCAAAACTAGAATCTGTGCGGAGATCGTGTTAATAATTTTAAAGTTTCGAGTGGATTTGAGCAACCCTAAAGTTTTCCAATATATATTCATATTTAAAGCCCGCCTACTAAACTCAGTAACCGGTGTATCAAACTTCGCACGAGCAACGATCTAATGATGAATTATATTACGTTTTATTGATTCAACGAGTTACATTAGTCTAATTACTTTAATTCTACCACTATTTATAATATCGGTTTTCAAGAAATACATAATATTATGTTTAACATTAATATTATAGAGCGATACGTCTACGCTGTGTTACAGAATAGTTGATGAAATTAACTTAATAATAAATTTTTGTTTGACAAACAAAACAAACCAGTATTATGAATTAGAATCAAGAAATAAAACATCATGCTATGTTGTTGCAATTTGAGCCGTCCCGTAAGTTCAATACATTCCCAGACAAGTTAACTATACCTATTGATCTATTCGTCTACCTTCCAAATTGAAACATACCAAACGTATGAAGCAGTCAGAAAATAACTGCTTTATATAAATGTATAAACCAGTAACGTCTTCCAACCCTTCTACCATAAAAATGTTTTTCATTTCAAAAACTGTTAACACACAGGTGATGCGATAAGAATCTCCTGAAGACATCCGCCTTTCCCCTGTTTAATGCAAATAAAAGAGCTGAAATCAATTCAATGCTGCCTGTACTGCTTGATATTCAACGTAGAAACTTCAAAAGAGATCATTATGGTAAGATGATTTCCATAGAAACGTGATCTATAATATAATGTGTATAATGAATACGCGATTGTGTATCGTAATGAGAATGTGATATCCCTACATTTCGTTGAAAAATATAATGACAGCTTTTGTTGCGGGCTTTTAGACGAGTATTGTGTTGCTGACTTTAAAGAATAACATTTGAATAATGAATTGTATTATGTTAAGGATTTTCATAATTCCATATCTTTTGTAAACAGCGTATAAAACTTGCAAATTACAAAAGACCATAGCGTATTTTATATGTTTTGTTTAAAATTAAAACAAACATAGTCATTAAAGCGAATCCTACACCTAATTTACATTGTTTTTTTCACAAAAGCATACAGATAGAAAATTTTTATAAAGAAAATTATGTAGCAATTATAATTACTCATTTTCTAGTCATTTTCGAGTCTATGTATATAGGTATATAATCTTAATATTTTCACACATTTTAGTAATACAAAAAACATTATGGATAACAGAAATTATTAAGATACTGTTTATGAACAATAATTTGACGGATTCCGCAATAAGAAGTGAGCAATAACGAAAATTCGTAACCGGGAAGCGACGAATCCAATCAAATATTTTCTTACGGAATCGAGATGTTATCTTTTAATATTGGGCCTGATCAAAGTTATCGCTCACCATTGATATTGATTATATATCAAATAATGTATGTGAAGATGCGTAAATTAAATGAATAGAAAAACTAATAATTGGATCTTTTAGTCGTGGGAAATCTACATTATAATGCTATTTTAAATAAAGTAAATATAAGATGGTGTAACAATAACTCTGTCAAATTGCAAAACAAGTGAATAGAATTATAATGTTCTAGCGTTTCGGTTCGGTTTCGCACGTGGCACATGTTATGTATATACAGCATTTAGAGATCACGTACACATCAAACGGTGAAATAATTTTTAAAATAGTTTCAGCAGTCCCTGAGATTAACATGGTCGCACAAACAAACTTCAGCTTTATATTATTAGTATGTACATCAAAACTCAGAAGTCTGTTAAAACCTAGAGTAAACATCAACATAATAACTCATAATCAAAGTTGGTAATAATTAAAAACCACCTTTACATCGGCCAAAACACACATTATGATGGAACGTAAATATTTTCACCTCAGCATAATCCTTCGCGTCCGCTTTTCCAAAAACCCGATAATTCCTCTGGGCAGTGCAGCATTACGGCCTTTTCTGTGTACATTTTCTCGTGACGGATGCCCAGAGCAATTAGTGTGCGGAAATTACAAGAAAACAGTGTAATCCATCACCTGCGCCTGAAAAAATAAAGCCGAGAAATCTGCGGTGTTAAATAAACGTCATTTAAGCGGCGTTTGAGCGTGACGCAGCGAGAAAATCGCCTGATGTTTAATGTTTAAAAGATGTTACGCTGGATCCATTGCTTTGGTGAATATTAAAAGTTAGCTGAAGTATCTATGATTAGGTAAGATATTAAACGTACGAATTAAAGGTATGGATAAGGTTTGTTTTATCTCCACATGGCAATTAAAGTCAAGAATCTGTGAAAATTAACAGTAGAATAGTGAGTTAATATCTGATTACAAGTATATTGAGTCCTGTTAAAAAGATCTACCTATTATAGTAAGAAAACCAAATCCCGAGGCACACCCGTAGCTTATATTTTATGAGAAATGAAGACAATCTAACATAGAATCTCTTGGATAACATAAATTGTTAATTTTTCCTGAAATTATGATTATTAGAAAGAAATAAAAGATGTTTATTTTAATGACATGATTACTAGATAGGTTGGTTAGGGATACTAAGAATATTTCTATCGATACCGCTACGAAATATAAGTAAACTATTATGAACCGTTTCCAAACTAATGTAAGTGTAAAGTGCAACACAAAAGACCTAGCTTTCGGCCCGCGACTTTGCCTACGCAGTCAAAAGAAACGATAGACCGTCCCTGAGTTTTACCCACATAACTCCCGTTTTTATGAGATTTGCGGGATGAAAACTATTCTATTTGTTTCATAGGATCTCAAACTATCTTTGTAGAAGATTTCATCCTCATCGTTTTAGTGGTTTAGGCGTGAAGAATAGACCGACAGCCTTACATAATATAAACAAGTTAGGTAACTGTATATTAGTAAAAATCGTTTTAACGCTTTATTTAATCACAAATGTTTAAACTTTCTTTATTTAAATTAAAAAATTTGCGTATAATTAGGTTAGGGTTACATTATTCACGTGTCTGTTAAAAGATATTATAATGTCTTTAAGAATTATATGGTGCGAATGTTCCGGAAATCACGTGTAAAATCTCCATTATAGACACCTCCAATTGATCCGGGATTAGCAGCTTTCTATTGGACACGGCCCATCGCCGGATCTCGTGACCCGAATCCGCATCATTCAAGAGGTTTTTGTTCACTTGTGGTTTAAGTTATAAAAGGCTAAAATTCGATATTGCTTCGAGAATTTTTCTTTACATTATGTTCAATATTTTTTTATTAGTAGTAGATTAGTTAGATAAGTACAGTCCTAACATAATTAAACCACAGACGATAAAATGTGTAAGTCATTGAGTAAGAGACTTGAGAGATATGTTTTATACATACAGCTGTAAAAAAGTAACGATTCATACCTTGTTCCATTCTTCATTCCTCTTTCTTGTTAACATTTAAAAACCTGTTTTATTGTTTTTCAGTGACACAGTATATAAAAATAATTATTAGATACCAAATACTATTATTGAATACCGACTTTTCCTCAGTGTTGTCTCTATAACTTATTGCGTATAACTTACACCGCAGTCATATTATTGGTATTCTCTTTTGCAAGGTTGACGATCGGCGATCCTTCAACATTGCCCCCATTCCAGCTAAGTCTGACATTTTTAATACAGTAATAAGATATCGAACCATTCAGGAAAGCCGAGTGGATAAGCTTTGAGGGATTATTTTATTTGTTTGTAGGTAAAATTGAAGTGACTTTGGTCTTGAGAGATTTGGAGAATTCCTCTTTAGTCTCATTGATTGTTGATTCTCCGGTTGTGTACTTATTTCTCTTGTTAAATTCAAATTCAAACATATTTAAATGTTATTATGTACTTATATTAGATATGTGTGTTTAATTTTTATACGGCTAATAAATTCTGCCCATTATTTGGGTGTGCAAATGTTAAAATTACGTAAAAATTACATTTTGTTAAAGACAAGATGCACTTAAGAGTGTTCAAACAAAGAGGGAGTGCAGAAACATGTCTTTAATACAAATATAAAATATTATGTTTGTATTAAATATTTATTTTTCATTGTACATTGCATGCAAAATATGCAAAAATAGTCATACAAAATAAGTTAAATGGCTTATCTCAAACGAGGCTCACACTAATTATATCTATAAATATCAATAATGCAATCCATATAATGCCATAAAAATAGGGACCTGATAAAATACAGATTACTGAATACAAATTTGACTATAAAAAAGTCTCCTGAAAAGGAGTTTATTACATCTATCCTATCAAATGAGGCAAATTATTAAAAAGACACACTATACATTCTACACTAAGCCTTCTATTAAGCAAATGGCCGTTACAGCGGTCAAGTACTGGAATAATTTGGAGGTTTCTTGATAATATCGGAAGGAGACAATATTTTGTTACATGGAGCGTAAACTCCGATCCCCTCAAAGAATAAGCTTCATCCAATTGGAAGTTGCGATAGTGAGTGTAATCCTCTTATATATTGTTTTCCTTCTACAATATATTTTATTATATCCGTTTTTTATTGGCGCTTTTATATGTGAGGAGCGATAGTTAGTACAGTTACTGTCATTTGAATTATCATCTTATATATAAAAATCAATTGCTTTTCGTTAGTCTCACTCAAACTCAAGAATGATTGGTCTATTTTTTATAATGATGGTTGTGGTGCATTCTGAATAGTCCAGGGAAGGTTTAAAAGGCAGGAACAATACGGAGGCGGGTGAAGCCGCGGGCGGGAAACTAGGAAAAAATAGATTAATATCAAACAATTATATTACTATAATTTTTAAATTTATATTGAAACAAACTGTGGAGTAGATATACTAATATCCAATTTAATGATTTCCTATAACTTATACACTATTTACGTACTTGCGTAATTACAACATCTGCAGAAGATCTAAAGTATCCCACAATAATATAGTAAAACAAATTCTTATTGAAATGAGTTGAATGGGCATTTACTTAAATAGAAGATGCGTTATTTCGTTCATCTAATAAAAGAAATCATTACTAAAACAAAATTCATAAAACAGACTATTTAGTTATCCCATCATTTATTACTTTAACACATGATGATTAATCCCTGTCAGAAACGTGTGCATTAAAAAGTGAGCCAAGAGGTGCTACAATATTCCTTCCTGTACTATTTCCGTGTTGATATGGCAAAGGGAGTATTCACAGTGACAATACGAGACCTCTGAGTTATTTAGAGTGGACAATGGAAGCCCTTCCATTCAAACATCATGCACAGACCTAACCCTTTGTCAGTTGTTAGCTGATGATAATAGCCATTTGTTACTTACTTGTTGGAGATTCCTAAATCGTTGAATGCATTAATTAATCGCCGAATTAGGTCAAACTTTAATCGAGATGTTTTTCAATTAAGTATAATGTGGAGTCACGTTAATAATGTCTGGAGTGGATACATTTTTAGTTAAATTGAAATTGAATTAACAGAGACTTAAAAAAGTAAAGAAATTAAAATATTTAGAGCACGATTCTTAAATTAACTGATCCAGCCAAAATATCTTCTAAAATAAACGCCCCTTTAAGTATATATCTCTTCAAAGACACAAATTCAATATAAAAATGAGCAACAAAATGAGAACGAACAATGTAATCTTGTTTGTTAGTTATTTCTTAGATCTTTCTCAAATTACCCGCAAAGAAGTTAGTCCTGTAAAGTTGCAGCGAAAGATTCGAAGCCTCAAGCTAAATAAACAAAGTAAAATGGAATACAAGTTTGTGGCTCAACGTACAGTTAGATAGACCCCGCCGGAGTGTTTTAGCTTCGGAAAGCTTAGCTCTATAAATTAAAATCTTTATTCAAAAGTGAACTACAGAATTTTATCTTAATAGCGAACACCCTTTGTTATCTTGTTTTGCAAACAATTTGTGTAAGATTCAAGACATAAGAAAACACCTCAATATGTATTCGCATATGTTTTATCGAAATTGATGAATATGGTTCTTAATAATTAAGAGAGGATGAAATGTAAAAATTATTCTTGTAGGCGTTGCCTCTTATAGTTACTTCATATCGAGAACAGTGGCTGTCATATTTGACATTTTTATTAATTAAAAACATTATCGCATTATTCTGTACTATTTAACTGTAAACTTGACGTTAATTTAACTAGATATGTATCTATTAGCCAATATAAGGAAGAATTGTTGATTTTTGTGCAAATTTATTAGTTTTTCCATTTATTACAACAACACGATATCATGTTATAATATACATCTTTACTTTCCAAGAATCCTAACTTATTGGTTTAGAAGCAGTTATGATTAAATGAAACTGAATAAACCATTCGTGAACTCATGCAAATTTTTCGCTCGAAAATTTCAAAGCGAAACATTCAGTAACGCACTATGTGGAATCCGTTTAGTAAATTGCTATAACTATAACAATTTCTGCGAGTTCTCTTCATACCGAAATACTCATTTAGCGGAAACATACACTATTGTGGTTTTTGAACGTACAGTCCATTTGCTCGCGGTCGAATTCTGTTTCAAAACGCGCTGTTTCTCTTTGTGCGATATTAACAAATACCAAATGTTGATGTTACCGACAGCTCGATTGTTTAGACATTAAACACGGTATGAAATTATTGAACGAGTCATAATGATTAATGACAACTAATTAGATCAGTTTAACATAATAGTTGAGTATGAGCATACCTTTTATATACTACTAGCTGTTGCCTGCTACTCTGCCTGCGCGGTCTTAATAAATTTTCATAATACAAACTTTCATCACCTATTTTATTCCCTTGGGGGTAAAATTTGGCAAAATCCTTTTTTAATAGATGCCTACGTCATTACATCTATCTGCATGCCAAATTTCAGCCTGATCCAGCCAGTAGCCAGTTTAGGCTGTGCGTTGATAGATCACTATGTGAGTTAGTCAGTCAGTCACCTCTGAGTTTTATATAGATTTAAATATAAAGTGAAACGTTTCAGTTGCTTTTAAACCGACGGTTCCAATAAACGTAGGAAGGTTCTCAATGCGACTGTGTTTTTCTCGATAACTCCGTAGATTTTGAACCAATTAATGTTACTATTTTTGTGTCTTTATTGGCAATAGTTGTAGCTGTTTGTAGAAACACTAGGTCCAATTTTAAGATCTGGAGTGATACCTCCCACCCCAAGAACACCACTGACTTTTTCAGCATAGATTTATTTTCATGTATGAACAGTGTATAAAAAATGTATTATTATGTACCTATTACAGAATATGCAAATCGAAATGTGAAAATTGTACTTGTTTCTATAAATTTTACACACGTTATTGTACGCACTCAAAAATAAAATGGAGATAAAAAACTAATTAAATTACACTCAACCTAAAGAACAATCTATTATACCACGAAAGAGTTAAAGGTATAATTATAATTGTAATTTTATACCTTATATTTCAGTATTTCTTAATTACTCTCTCAAATTGCACGTTCTTATCTGTACTGTAAAATGTATTATACAATGCTAATTACATATTAAACGATACAGAATTTAAATACAAAAGCGTTTGCAAAATGCACAACAGAGCGAGCGCCGCGGGCCATCCGGCGATGTCAATACAGGTATTCAACATCAAAAGGTTTACCAACAATGGTTTTGTGTCGGTGTAATTGAATCAGCGAAGTTTACGACCGAAAAAACGCTGAGCCCGAAAAACCAGGATGGTTTAAGGTAAACTATCTGAGGCATAAATTCAGTTGGACCGCGATGAATTTGTATCTAGTTTATAACTTGATCTTGTTGGGAGAAAGTGATCGCTTACCTACTTATATCTATTATCTACAGGCTTATTCATTCTCATAAATTTTGTATTATTTTCGGACTAACTCAACATGCTTTACTATTCATTGGAATACTGTTCCTTAGCATTATTCGATTATAGCTATTACGTTTATTTGATTTGTTGGTAAAGTGTTATTGAGAATATTGATTAAATCCTCGATAGTTTAAACTTAAAATAACAAGTCTCATCTTTATTTGCATGTTTGTTGGTTTCGAATTAACTGTTCAATAAATTTGAAAATATACATTACCATTATCTTTACAGAACAACGTAGGTAATTATTTAATCCTGGATCAACCAAGGCAAAGACGGGGCAAGCGGCTTGTTATATAGCATGGAAAAATTATAGGAATCTTTCTATATTAATTGGTTATCTTTATTGTATTCTGTTTAAACGTAAAGACCATATCAAAGAATGCTAATATCTCACCCGTAGGCAGTATTTAACCAACGCTCACAACAAATTTACTAGTTCAGGACCCTATGGATTCATATTAAAACTATGATTTCATATGTCAATGAAGATTGTTTTTCATATAAACATGAATAGTGAATACATCTCATACTCCGTAGTTCTTACCTACATGAAAGTTCCATTTGCTGTGTTATGTTTGGTGATATTTTAGCACAAAATTATCTACTACAGCTAGCCTAGCAGCTATCCCTTTACACACTAATCAGCCGCGTCATTATCCACCTCTAATGGCCTGTACAGACGGACAAATTACTTGTTCATCTCTGATTGCAATTAACAACCACCAAATTGTTTGAATAGCTCAATTTTGCTTCGCTGTCCACTGTCTGATATTGGGATCCTATTAATGAGCTTAGGTTTAATTTGTGTGTAATGTTGTATTGATTAAATCGTGAATGTTTTAATTATACAGATACCTCTACTTAATGTTATTTGGGATTAGTTTTATTAGCTCTACTTTTCCCCCAAAGCTAGAGCATCTTTGGAAGTTTCTTTACTGAAAGGCTGAAGCTGAACGATGCTAAACGTGACAATTTATTTTTCAAATCTAAAATTGCAAATTTTAAATAAAATATATTGATCAACACAAAAAAATCACTACATAGTATAAAACAAAGTCGCATTTTCTGTGCCTATGTCCCTATGTATGCTTAAATCTTTAAAACTTCGCAACGGATATTAATGGGGTTATTTTAACAGATAGAGTGATGCAAGAGGAAGGTTTATATGTATAATTACATCTATTAAACTACTCCAAATGCCGCGGGCAAAAGCTAGTAACTATATAGCGAGTTATCAGATCAAAAATTCAAAACTATATAGCGAGTTATCAGATCAAAAAGTGATGTACATTTAACCTGGACATTTACCTGTTCGGAAGAGTCTTTATTAAAAGTTTAAACGAACTTAATCAAGCGCAGCAACGAAGTCAATGGAACGGTTCAATTCAGGAACTCCATTACTTTAACAAAATTCCAAGAACTCCCAATCTGTTAGCAATCTTACTTTCCAAATAGACCTGGGAAAGTTCTATGATAGCCCATACAACGAGAATTTCCAAGTATCTGAAGATGCACTTCCAAGGAAACAACTAATCACTCTACGTGAAGAGTATCCTTTGCTTTGCGTAATTCATATTAAACATTCATTATTAATTAAAAATATCTAATTCTATTAAACCCACATCATCGAACGTGCAACAATTAATGTATTCCCTTTATTGCGCCAAAGTGCTCGAAATATTTTGCTTTCTCAATAAATTTCATATTCCAACTCGGCACTTCGATTATTGTGAATAAATGATCAGTGCATTTTACAATGTTATAACTATATTTAAAACTAGAAGCTAGTCCTGGCTCCGCCCGAATATCAAGATCTTGTTTTATCCCAGGGGAGCATTTAATCGGGATAAAAAGTATCCTATCGCCAAAGTCAGCTCATACCCTGTTTGCATACCAAATTTCATCAAAATCAGTTTAGTAATTTCAGCGTGATTGACGGACAAACATCCAAATAAACAATCTTTCACATTTATAATATTAGTGTGATGCATATTTACTTAATATTATCAGCCTTAACGTACAGCTAGAGAAAAATACGAAAAGATTCAAAGGAAACGCTGAAGTAGACTACAAAGTGTGAAGAAATGCTTGAACAAATGTTTCTAGAGAATCAAGCGTCTACTCGACTGTTGTTTTACGAAAGAAAGTGTTTTTTGTTCTAAGATATAGGAGTTAAAAACAGTTTTAAATGAAATATAAGTTTAATAGTATTAAATAATTTATATAATCATAAGATTGTTATTAATATAAAATAACTTGAAGAATTGACATGGAATAAAACGTCGAGTTTTATGTATTTATTGTCACTAGTACATATACAAACTGAATCAATAGTTATACGAATTTAAACCTATTAATAATGAGTTATCCATCTTGATTAATAGAGAACAATTACAATTCAGAAACAATTTCCTGAAATTTGTTTTATTATGATACTTAAGAAGCAATTTGTAGACGCTATCAATAACATAACAGCAACTAAATCGCTTTATGCAATAGTCGTTAAGAATAACGTAATATAATTATGTAGTTTTATGTGTTGAAAACGTATTTACTTTGAAAACTTCGCAATATCGCTTGATAGGTAATATTTCGGAATTGTATTTCCTAGATCTTTATTTGAATAGGTAGTTTAAATATTAATTTACTTTATATAGATATTTTGATATTTATTTTCTTTCTTCATCGGAACGGAATGCCATTACAACTTCTTTCTGTCACATTTGTTTGCATTCAAAAAATAAATAGACTGCACAAAATAGAACGATCGCAATACGATCAGTTTGCAAACAGATAAAAAAATCTCAAAGAAAGGAATCCAATTAAACAAATTGATAGATCGCTACGTTTTCAACCGGGATCGCTTTTCTTGCCATCGCTTTGTGACGAACCCATCTTCGGTCATCAATGCACAAAGGGGTCTTGGGATCTTTGTGATTGTATCACAATGCACCAATCACTTCATGTTTTATTGTTTGACTGTTAGCGAGGTAAGAATACTAATTAGTGTTTGTAGAAAACGAAGTCTGTACTAATAGCATTAGACTTTTGACCGCGATCATGCCAGGAAATAGCGGTTCGATTTGACAATTATTTTTGTGTTAAATAGTCGTAAAATAATATTTGGCGTGGGTGAAACGGCGGGGCACAGCTAGGTACAATTTTGGTAAACACATACTTACGCTTGGGTTGAAAATTATCTGTTAGTGAAACCGCAATGATTACATATTCATTTTCGATACACTAATAAAACAATTTAATAATAATTGTTATCTCCATGATGTCTTGATATCAAATTTGAAAATATAGTACAGAGGCAAAACCAAGTTTTAAACATATCATATAAAAATGCACTATTGCATAGTTTGAATTAAAACGTCACTAATTAAATCAATACAACACGGGACTTTATAATAAAGAAAACGTTATTTATTCCAACCAAGCCATTCGTTAACTCTATTTCAATTCACGCACGACATTTGGTCTCTATAATAACACTAGCTGCGCCCCGCGGTTTCACCCGCGTAAGTCCGTATCCCGTAGGAATATCGGGATAAAAAATAGATGTTGGCCGATTCTCAGACCTACCCAATATGCTTACCAAATTTCAGAGGAATCGGTCAAGCCGTTTCGGAGGAGTATGGCAACGAAAACTGTGACACGAGAATTTTATATATATAAAGATATATAAAGATATCCTGAAATGCATCTTCAAAACTTTTCGACTAATGACCCCTATACTTTACAAAAGGGTCTTTATACATTCTGTAACTCATCATCGTTTCAGCCTCGTAACCCCAGCTAGTGCGGGCGTAAATCGCCTCGTACAAATTGAAAAATACAGCCAAAGCATCTGTCGCGCAATATTATCAAAATTACGAACGTGCTGTGCTGATGTCTCGATACGTGATCGTTGGGGATTTGTGTAAGCGTTATGCTACTTTTCAACTGACTTCAGAAAAGAAGGACGTTGGTAAGGACGACGACGGAAGTTTTTTGGGTTGTTGATGATAAATGATGAGATAACACAACTCAGAACTTTTGACTGGGTGAACCGATATTGATTAAACTCTTCATCTTGTTAATCATTTTATAAAAAATTAGTTACGTCTCATGTTT
This sequence comes from Zerene cesonia, assembly GCF_012273895.1. Taxonomy (NCBI): domain Eukaryota; kingdom Metazoa; phylum Arthropoda; class Insecta; order Lepidoptera; family Pieridae; genus Zerene; species Zerene cesonia. The sequence goes on along the minus strand of NC_052118.1, from coordinate 7,124,666 downwards.
TATTGTTTCTTCAAGTTCTATTTATATTTAATCTAGTTCTGACACTTTGCAACGGTTAAGTTCTTTATTAAAAATAATTATTCATGAGTAGTGTGAATAATCTACACTAATATTATAAAGAGAAAGAATTTATATTTTTGTTAGTTTGTTTGTTACGGATAAACACAAAACTACTGGATAGATTTTAAAAATTCTTTCATAATTAGAAAGCTTCAACTTCGCTGACTGACATAGGTACTCTATATATGTACCACGGGAGAAGCCTGGGCGAACTGCTAGCCGGATAGTAAAGTACTCTGTTCAAATTTATCACTGTAGTTGGAAATCAAACCAAAAGGCGTCTAAAACCGGTCGTGAATGTAGGTCACATAATTGGTGCGCCCAATGTGCGTAAAATTTTTCAGTTCTACATATTTAGTTGTAACGGATCTGTTTATGTTATAGATAAAAGAGCAAATTTATAAAGTAATAAAATGTCTCACTAAGGTCGGTATTATCTTGTGAATATTCAAGTTATGTACCTATGAGAATTCTGTTCAAGAAAAGTATTTAAAACATTTCCGAAACTTTTTTTTCAAAAACCATTTTCGCAAACATCAATCTTCAAGAAAAGGAAAACTTTTAAGAATTGAGGTCAAACGACTTTCCTTTAAATACTGTTGCTGGCGTTTTTAAGATTCTTTGCCGGAAAATGTAAGAAATCCTACAAAATTCAAAGTGAGCACTTAAAGTTTTCCGGGATTTTATACGAAAAGTCTTGATATAAATTTTTGTGTAATATATAAACCATTATATATCATAACCTGGAATAAATAAAGTTTATCTCAAACAAGGTTAATATTAATGATTGAAAGGCAAAGGCAAACTTATAAAACAAAAACGATTATTTATAACCGAAACCTTATTTATTTCCGCATCCTTGAAACAACCCTTTTTAATATCGTGAAATGGTACTACAGGAAAATGTTAAACAAATATATCGAACAAATCAACATGGAGCGGATCTTATTTTATTTCTCCGTTATATGTCGCTCATGTAAAGGAATAAATTACAGAGGAAATGTTCCAAAACAAAATAACGGAAAAATTTCTTTGCGTTTTCCTCCAACTCCCAAAACATGCATGTATTATTCAGCTTACATCCCCAATAAAACAAAAAACACATTATACGTTGAATTGAGAATCTCTTTTATTTTGATTAATGTTATGAAATGTGTGATGTGGATGGGTTCCGTTTATCTTTTGTTTCCTTTCAGAGCATTGTAAGAGTCGTGAATGAACCAGACTGTCATATTTACCAAAACATTTAGACACTTGTATTGGAAAGAGTAAACAATAGTTACAGCATAATTGCATGTTAATTTTGTTATTAAAGTTGTTTACGGTTTACGATTCCAAGCGACCTTTATAAAAATAAATAATAAATGTTCGTGATAATTGCTCTAATTCAGATAAATATAATATAAACCTATATGAAGTTATAAGAGAATATTTAGAAATTATAGACTTTAGTCTCCCCGTGACCACGTTAGCTGTAAAGTGTTCGAAACGACGGATTAATAATATAATGAATAAATCGCGTTTAAAATCCGTATAAAGTCTTTAATTTCTAAATGTATAATACTCGCGTAAAATCAAAATTCAAATAGTGTAATTTTAATTTTCTGCTCTGCAACATGTAGATATTTATTTGTTCTTATAACTTCATCTGGGTCATGAGCAATCATCTGACAGCAGAACAATCAATCCATTGAAATTTTGAACTATTTTCATATAGAATCTAATTCCCGGAATTATTAGTCAGTAAGTACCATAGCTTCTAAATGTGCTTAGGATCTTGGCCAAATTACGTAATATGACAAATCCTATTGCCAATTTTAATGCAGAAAAATAAAAAGATGTCATTGTGCTTTTACATAGGAAGCGTTCGTTTTCATAAAGGCATTATTCTAAAAATAAGAATTAACAACAGAGCATTAGGATGTAACAAGTTAATAGCTTACGGCGCTACGTGCCCGAGACAACCTCACATTTTCCGCCTAATTAACCATATAATTTTGGGAAAAAACTTTGCACGTTTGTTCAATATTAAGTAGGTTTATTCGGATACTCTTTTATGTTGTTGTAGAATACATTAATTGATACCCAAGTATCATTTAATTAAGCAAGTCTTTAATTGTATATTTTGCCCTCAAAATGTATTATTACACTCTATTTATAGTGTACAAAGTTTATAAATAAAATTAATAAGAAACGAAATGTCTAAGTATTGATGAAATAAACACTAAACTCGAACTCCAAGATTATTTTTTCAGTTAGACTTCTTCTAGAAACACTTTTGAATCGTCATAACATAGTTTGCATATTTACCACCGGTACACAAAGCAGTATTTGATGTAAAGTACATAGTTACCTGCATTATTACGATTTGTCTTGATAACATTTGTTCGAAAATAATTTGAACACAGCAATAAAACATAGAATTTTTGAAATGTTTGCTAAATTCCGGTATGAAAATCAACAATTTATTCCAATTCAGCAAAACAGCCTATCAATTACTCTATTATAAATCGTTCCACACCAAAACCAAACTACGCATTCAACTGCTTACTTAGCATTACCATTATACTATGTTTCATAAAGAATTCCATTCTTCCATTCATACAACCAATGTTCATAATACAGGGCTTACAAGTTGACAATCGCGCGGCTCGTTGCACCAGATGTAATTAAATCTCACTGCTCCAGCTTAGCGTTGTCTACACCACGGTACACACGTTCCGTATTAATTAAATTTGCCAAGTTTATTTTGCACTTAATACTACAATTACAGATGTTGATAGAATAGCGACAAATTGCTAGCTACGTTCCGAACGCTCACTGATTTTGTCAGGGTATTGTTATCGAGAGAATTAATTGATTATTTGACATATTTTTCGTAAGACAGTTTTTTTTAAATAAGAATATCGTAGTTTTTAAAGCGTTTTCCGTTGAAAACCCCTTGTAACGGAAAACTGGTTTAAATTAAAACATGTATATTATATATAAATTATACTCGTATATTATACGGCATATTGCTAGTACTTCCTGATATTTATTAAAGAAAACGTAAGTAATTCATAAACTATACATAGACAATACACGTCAAATTTTACTAAATAAAACAGAAATTTAATTTTCTAGCAAGCCAGTATATTTGTGTTTTCATCTAAATGACTCGCAGATAATAAAACCGCGCGCTGTCTTTCTGTCAGAACTTGTACAGAAAATAATATGTTTTACCATGTTTCTAACAAATAAATGCCAGGTCGTAAAATATGACACAAATATTGTTTTTTCCATCCATCTGTTAGAATGTAGCTATGATTTAATCATATTTTTGTATGTATACCTTTATATTGATATTTATGGAACTCTGAACCTGAAGAAAAACGAGAGTTATTGAAATATGTTCGTACATATTTCCCATATGTATCACCATCCTCATCGTCAAATGTTCTTAACTACACAACACTAAAGAACTTTCAGAAAAGCCTCTCGAATCACATTGGGTAGTGGTTTTTTTTTCATTTATAAATGTACGTAATATTATTTTAAACGCAAATAATTTTTCCCGTCCACGTGACCCCCCATACTCCATTGTGCCTTGATTAAAGCCAACGGTGCCTCTTTAAGCCAGATTAAAAGTTTTCGAGGTTCATTGTGAAATACGTGAGCTTATAATGAATCAATTACGTCTCCATTTTCTATTTAATGAGGAAATCAAAGAAGATTTTGATTATCAAAAATTAATGACTGCCAGTAGAGATAATTAATTCAATAAGCTGATTGTAATATGACTTCTTATTCAATATAGGTACGGATTTGATTAATAAGTCAGGATAAGTAAATCTTTATTAATAAATAAAATGTCATATTTTTGTTTTATAAACTTTTTACTTTTTTAGGGCAACCCCAGTATTTTTAAACATTCAAGTCTATGTCTATGTCACCAAAAAAAAAAAAACGCTAGACTATTAACTTTGGTTTATCGATTTGTAACAATTTCATTTCAACAATAGCAATCAATCCATTTCTATTTATTTGTATCTTATGAGTAAATTGTCAATCTCAAATGTGATGAAAAATCGTTTCAAAGCAGCGTACGCGCTTACTTCTCTCCTCTCTGGATAAAAATGCCGTCGATAAAGTTTTCCATTAGTTTTAAAGCTTTTCCCCGTAAACATATCATTGTGAAACGGGCCAAATTAATATTGACGTTTACTCCAAGCTGAACACGCTATGGGAATCATGTGGGGACAATTTATTTTATTACCCGATTAAGGTTTAACAACGGATTTTGTAATATGCGTTTTTTAAAAATTTCATCAATCGCGTTTTATGGACTGCTGAATATGGATTCTTTTATTTTGTTATAGTAAAATTCCATGTGCTATGAAGGTATTTGCAAAATAAGCAGTTCAGTTATTTACTGATCTGTAATATGTATCCGAATGATAATAATTATGTGAGGTAGAGTGAAATGTTTTTGTCATTTCATTGCTAGCTGCAGGAATGTGGATAAAATTCAAGATTTATATTTAATTTATAAAATTGTGGGCACGATTTAACAATCCCAGATAAATAGGTATTAGTTAGAACAAACCAGGAATAATTTATTTATAATACACAAAGCGTTTTCAAAATGATTTACTTCGTGAAACTCCATCAATCAACAACTCAGCGATGAAAGAATGCTTGAATTATTGATGATTCGCCGTATTATAAATTCACTGTTCTTATAATTTACAAGGCTTAAAACCCTTAGATCAAATTTTTTATCAGGATTTCATCTTATTGTTAATTACTATAGTATAAAAGGGAGTTTAGTTCCAATATAGATATTTACTGTAACATTGTTTAAAGGGCAACAATTGAAACACAGTTCTGAACTGGTCCGGTTGTCAGTGGATTCTTTAAGAATTGTTCTTGATAATTCTATGTCAAGAAATTTTTTCCTTTCTCCTAAATATACATAAAAAAATGTAAATAAATATAAAATGACATTCTAATGAAATCTTCATATTTAAATGCAAGTTTCTCTGATTTAAGATCATGTCTAAATGTTTTTGTGACTGAATAATCTTGTAACTATCTACCTTAATCTATTCAAAGTCGTCCTACACTTCCATACGTTATAGTCCACTATCTAATGATAATATCAGTCGATGACAGCCGTACATTATTGCTAGGGGACGAACATTTAACGGCCAAGGAAACTCATTAAATAGACGTATATTTAAGCGAGTCAGATGCACCGTAAATTTTGGTATACACGAAATATTCTAGAAACGTTTTGCGTCTAATTCTAGTCTTGTTATTGTAGTCTGGAAAATGTTTATGTTACTCTATACTCACCGTATTTCCAGCTGAGTAATGCATATTATCCACTCAGAATTATTATTGTAGCAAGTTGGTCGTTCTTATGTACAAAATATTTAATACTGTGTAATATATTGCGATGTATATTGATTGCTACTTGATAAAATGGAAAATAAACAGGTTGATTGAACTTTCTTTTCTCTTGTTATAATTCATTATTATTTTAAGTCCGTTCCATAATACTGAACTTTTACATTTTTAATTGTTCTTATTAGTAATAAATTTGTATATATTTTAATATAATATTTTCTTTCAATTCAATAACCGTAAAAATAATAGTCAGTACAAGCATATATAACAAAATTGCATGAAATTAATGTACAACACAATAAGATCTAATATATAAAATTCTCGTGTCACAATGTTAGTCTCTATACTCCTCCGAAACGGCTTGACCGATTCCTCTGAAATTTGGTAAGCATATTGGGTAGGTCTGAGAATCGGCTAACATCTATTTTTCATACCACTAAACGATAAGAGTAATGCAGAACAGCATTTGCCGGGTGCAGCTAGTCTTTTAATAAGATTCTCAGCTATTAAAAGATTTTAGCTGCAAAGCCTCTAAAGATAGAAGTACCATTAAAGGCTGAACGTTGATATAAAAACTTCCTCTGTCTGAAAAGTTTTACAAAAATTGAATTAATTCAAAAATCCACTCAAGATTTGAATTATATAACAGCTAACTTCGAAATTGCAATTGTGTACCCAAATCTAACTTTTCTTCTCTTATCCGCTAAAGTTTACGTAGCTAACGTTTTTGTACTCGTCTGTATGGTCATAATTAAAACTTGGACATTCCCTGGACAAGGCCTATAATTAGCAACGAACTAGACAAATGTCAGTGTACTATAGAAAATTATAGTGTTATTTGAAGTTATTCTAATAAAAATTGTTATCCTATATAAACTCGCTCGTAGAATCTCTATTTAGCAACTTTTACACTTAAAGCTTACAAACTTTTTTTTTTGTGTTTAATGCCAATACAAGTAAGAAAAAAACATACATATGAACAGTTTTGTAATAAAAAGAACCACTGAGGTTTATAGTACTGTTTGCATTCAATAATTTCTAGAATTGATAAATAATGCGCATTATATTTACGTTTTATGTTATTTTTTTAAATTAATACTATCCCTTATGTTTGTTGCTTAAATTCACCCCTATAAAACCTTGAAGTTATAATAAAATGGTGAGTCGCCTCATGGTATTTGCTACCATTACAAGGGCGTATGGCTACTTGCAGAAGCTTTAGATCTCTCCATTTGGATTGCTCACAAGGTGTGGGATAAAGAAAGGATTGGGGAGGGGGGGATAAAGGAAAGGATTGGAAAGGATACAGATCTCCGGTAACCCCACTCGCAGAACGACGACCTTCTGTAGGGTTGTTTTACCTTCCCCGGTGCGAGCTCGCCCTATTCGTGACTAAGCGTGCTCGACTCACACATTCAAATAGATACATTGATTCAAGCGTAACGAGATGTCAATCCTTTGCTTAGATAACAAAGGTTTCGGATGAGACCTTTTGTGCACCAATAAATAACAATTAGACTGATATCAAAAAATTAACGCTTCAATAATAGCATCTGTTTCTGGGCATAAACTGCGTAGTCACAATAAACAAACAATTATTTTCCGTAAAATAACCACTTCCAATTTATTCAAAGCTCATAAAAGTAATATTCCTGAGGAAAACCCCGATGAAATGAGTTCGTTATTTACATCAACGATCGGTGAGCTCAAGATAAAAATCTTTTATCTGCTTCTGAATGGAATGTTTTTACCATAATTTCAAAGAAAATTTCACCTAATTACTGAATCTTTCCTCGGACCGCCTTTGAGCGTTGGTTTATGTTTTCATGTACAAGTATTATAACATATATTTGCGCTGAATTTCTGCGTACTTATTACAGCATAATATTGTCCATAATATTTGTATAATATATTTTGGTAACATTAAAATATACTTAAGTTAAACAAGAAACCTAAATTCGTATAAAACTAGTTAAAAATCTTACATTAACATATTTTCTTTGTCTGTCTCTTCTTCATGCTCAAACAACAGCGATGATTTGAATGAAACTTCGTAGAAATAGTTTGAAACCGTAAAAAGGACATAGGACTGTTTTTATTACCGTTTTAAAACCATGGAGCCACTCTATTTTCCATAGCTATCTATGACCTTTACAAATAATAAATAAACAATGATATTATCACATAAGTGCCGTTGTTTTTTCTGATGATATGATACATAATATCTTCGTTAATATGTATATTATGATGTAGTATTTATTTACTGCTAGTTGTGTCTGTATCTGAGAAATTGGGGAAAAACATTATTGAAATTCGTAGTCTGTGATTGCACAAACACCTACCCTATTTGCAATTATTCATTATTCTTATTCACGAAGCATTTGTGTACTTTTACCGCTGTAGCAAACGAATTCAATTCACTCATTATATTCTCATAAATTTTAAATAAAATACATCATGTGAACATGCGCTGTACAAACATTTTATATTCGGAGTTTACCATTCATTTACTCAATAAAATAAAATTTTATATAGGCTCCAGAGTTTTCAATGTAAAATAACATTTTTCATTAAAAATAACAGAAAAAAAACGTTGCGAATTCACGTATCTGCTTATTCATTCTCTGCTCGTTAAAATTTATTTGCACGTTTTAATGCATCCCATTGAAGGAGACACGTTCAAAAGTTAAATTGCTCTAATTTGTGCACCTTATTGCTCGGTCCCTTCGTTTGAAAGCCATTGCATAGCGATTTATTTTAGTGATGCTACAGTACTCTGTCGAGACATAAAATGCTAAATATTTTCAGCCGTGGTCATTTTCGTGCTAGTTTCAACAGAATGTTACAAGCCATTTGCTTGTTACTGAATGGCTTTATAGTTAGTAAATACGCTATAAATATAAATAATAAAATACACCAATTCATAATACAATAATGCAATTAACAATATTTTATAAATACTTTTTGACAACAACTAGATTTCTTTAAATTATTTTGTGAAACATATTTTTTTTTTAGGTATCCTTAAGTTTCATATGATCATTTAGGCATTTATTTTATAATACTTCGATAATATCTGACGTTGAATACTCGCAAGTTGAAAGGCCACATTTCAGTGACTGCACTCCGCTCCCTTCTTTCAACAAAGTTATTTGGTTCATTTTACTTTTGAAAGCGCATCTCCTTTGAACTTGCTTGAATTATTTAACCATTTAATAGAATTACGGTGCTTTGGAGAAGATCCCCTATCTGTTGCGCAGTTAACCTTGTATTCCCTCGATTGCTTGTTATAAAAATATCGGTAACCTGTTTATTTTAAGGGTTTAGTAAATGGTATATACAAGCGGCTTTCTGAAATATTTCGTACAATTTACGGCTTAATTAATTGCATAGGATGTAAGATATGAGCTTGAAATTTTTCAAGGTATTATAAGGTTATAAACAATATGTTCACCTCCCTTAATCCGTCAAAAGAGTAGCAGTACAGTTGCAAATCGATCAAAAAATCGCCATTCCAAGTTCCATCTTCAGGCCGAGGGCGAGCAATTATATCCAACAGCTGCAATTATCCATACATGGAATGGTTTAAACGGCACTTTTGAAGGCTATATTGAGACATTAAAACGTTAGGCGGCCGCTAATTGGGTGCAAGGGAAGTGTGAAGGGACAATTGCTTGGATTAGAACCTAAAATTTAGGGTGACATTAAATTGACGCGGCTTGAATAACAACGGTATATGGACACGGGTTAAGGGACCTCTTTAATAAAGTGCCTAATGGGCAATCAAATCCATGTGAAAATTAAGATATTATTATTGGCACCCACAATTACTAATAAATTAAGGTTTTTGACTATTATTGATTTATAATCCTGGCTTTATTTTTTAATTCTTTATGAACCACAATATTGTTTGTTTGTTTAAGTATTAATAATTGACTTTAGAATAAATTTTTATGATGTCTCTGTAAAATTAAAAGACTCTTTAAAGTTTAATGTCTTTATAACCCTGCGGTCTATCATAAGCAGTAATTCGTCTTAAAATTGGACAATTAACATACACATAAAAGCAAGGGGTAAAGCGGTCGACACAAAATTGGGGTTATTTTGTCGTGACTATAAATTAATTTCGATGCAGGGCATTGCAGTTAAGCTTCCATACATTTTAATTGCTTTCATTATGGCCTGTTTTGCAAAATGGCGACCACGTGGCAATGAGCCCCATTGTTTTGACAAATGCGCTAATTTCATTAGAACGTACATTATACTCGTATGTCATTAATGTTTTCGTTCTATTTAATTCAATATTTAAAAAGGAACGAATGCCCATGACATTTTATGCTTACTGTTTTTGGTAGTTTTGATATATACAAAGTCGGAAGGGGGCTGTATAGAAAGTAAGAACTATGACTAAATTTCATCCTTCCAGTTATATTTGATTTTTGTTAGACATGTTATTTTCAGATTTTAGGAACAAAACAAACAAGGCACAACTCTTATTTATTCCGATATTATATGAACTTTAGTGTATTAAAACATAAAATTAATTAAAAATGGTCGTTTTGATTTACATCCCAATCGGAAAACACATCCGACCACACATTATATCACATTACCATACAAAACAGTGATGCGATCGAGCATGTCTCTTTTATCGGAATTAACATAAATAACGCACATATATAATTGAGATTTAATTTCGGTAATAAAACAGCATTTCGTTCGGATAAATTTCTGGCACGCGAAACGTTTCAATTATATTTCCGACGTGATTGTGTATCCCTCGGTAAAATATTTCTACTGCTGTGTACAAAAACATAGATTGGATAATCCTTTGTTTCACTGAACGTTACTCTGCATAGTTTTTGCCCGGGGCTGACAAAACAACGACTCCTATTTTCCCATTATGACTCTCTTTATCTGTCTGTTCGTCGTAGGAAAAAGCATTAAGAAAGAAAATTTTAATCTGTTTCACAGAGCACTTACCAGTTCTTTATTTTTCGCAATTCTTTGCCCATTGTTCACTTTTAGAACATTAAATATGATGTGGCCATTGTTATATTTAAAATGAAATAATATTTCTTATTGCCTAAAGCTGTTCTGGTTGTAAGGAAGATTTTTGTGATTCTGAATCGTCTGAACTGAATATTAAAACCTCGCGGAAAAATAGCTCACTATATTATTTACCTTGAATACACATATGTTAAAAATGTTTTGAATATTTTATTATTAAATACACTTGAGTCATGCAAAGAAGTAATCATTTCGACTTAAACTTCACTGTTTTCTAAGTCGAGTTCTGTAGACGGACAAAACATGGATCATCTGATATTTAAAATATTATTTCAAATCAACATCTTGACTGCTGTATCAATACTTTCATATAAATTTACTCATTTCAGTATTAATATAAAAATAGAAAATCTTTGAGCGTACAAATCACATGTCCTCCCCACAGGGGTCTTTGATGGTTCCTTTGAATTATTATATGATTCAGATTCCTTCATTACAGAACCACATTATGTGTTGATAAGATCAATTTCAGCTGAAAACAGCCCTTTGGCGCCAGCCCCCTACAACGACAGTATTGTCGCATAAATGACCCAATATTTTCCCACAAACATCCATTCTTATTAAAACCAATATTCATCTAAACAGAGTAATTTATATACCTACAATATAAATGCGAAGGTTCTATAAAAGCGGACTTATTTTATCTTATTCGCAATCCGAATCATGTCACTGAGTTGTGCCCTTTTCTTTTGATGGGACAAACTAACAAAGATAAAATTTTCCTTCACTGACATTAAAGAACTGTTGGTTTAAAAGACAGAGACCTCTCGCTTGAGGCCAAGTGCGCTGTGTAAAATTACTTTATAAACTACAAAGCTCAAAGTGTATTAAGTTTTCTGTGAAAACGGCAAATTACTTTATATTTAATCGATTAAAATTTTGTATTAACAGAAAATCGATTATTTTTATAAAGTTCTTTTTTTTTTAATGATGAAACAGCATTTTATATTAAAAGAGTGGCGGTGTAGATAGATTAAATATAATGTAAATACATATTGTTAAACTTTTTGAATTTAACCGAGAAACAGAAAGATCCCGTCTTTATTTTCTTAAGTCTATAACACGTTACTGGTATCTGTTAAAGCTGTGCCCTCCGCAGGAGATAGTTACAATCTTTCAGGCGTGAAATTTTTATCGAGAGAATTAATCTTAAAAAGTTACGAACTTCTGTCCCTTTTGTTTTCCTAACGGTGCAATTAAATTTATTTCTTTTGTAATCGAGAGAGAAAATAAAAGAACTTTCCAAAGATACGAATTCCATTATTCTTTTAAGATAGCAATATTTTTTTTTAATATTAAATTATAACACATAAAAAATTCTAGTATTCTAGTCCATAGTATATATCTATATAAATGCGGAGTAATTCAGGACAATAAATAACGAAATCCTTTTGCTGAAAATGGAACGAGTCTCCACATTAATAATTGCAGCACATTTAATTGTGAATAACGGTTAGTCGTCGAAATTAAACTCATTACATCGCCGACAGCGCCTCGGCGACCGCGCTTTTTGTTAAATTAGTGACAAGTAACAAATGAACAGCATGGACTCGACATAATCTATGGAGAGCTATGTCGAAATAAAGATCAAGTCACTCAGATCCAATATCAACTAACTATAAGATTTAGCATTGCCATATAATGAACGTTTCTAGGAAACAGTTTCATTAAATTTTTTTCCATTCGAACCGCTAGGGACTGGGACATGCTTCCTAAGTCTGTTTTCCCAACCAAGTACAATCAAGGTACCAACCAAGTATAAAACAAAGTACAAAAGAGGTCTTCAAGAGAAGAGTGAATCGTAACCTTCCAGGTAAGGTTCCATCTTAGGCCAGGACAGCTTGCTATCAGGCGAGATCGTGATCAAGCGCTGCTCTATTACCCAATAAATAGAAACTCAAGCTGTATTACATTATTAAATCTAAATACTTAATAAATAAGATTGGCTTTATGCCTCAGTTGAATAACTCAAGAAGTGTTCGTATAAAAATGTATTCCTTACATTTGTATTTACAGATGTAAACAGCAAAGACGAAGTGTAATTGCGTTACAATTAATCTTTGGCAATAATTGCGACGCGACAGAGCGTACCTACTTTGCGGAGTCGAATTAATGCTCTCTTATGGAAGCTATTCATTTGGAATCTACTACCATGTTTCAAAGTTATACCGTTCGTGATAAATAACTGCATGATTTCACGCGCTCGCGTTAATTCAATTTGCTACGTCGAATATGTTCATTGAGTAAGGACATAACTTTCCCTGATTTAAGAGGCTTTATCTTTCACACGTTACAGCGTTTGGTTTATACGATTTTCATAACGTGAAGATGTGGAATAACAGTTAATGTGTTTACTTGCTATTAAGAGATAATTATAACGAATTCAAATAATCTTTGAATTTTAGTTATGAATATTTGCCGCCGAATATAACATTTACCCCCCGACTGTTAATCTTGAGTCGATGCAACGAGCTAAGAAAAAATTACAAACTTATGAAGAAGTAGTCAGATGAAGACGAGTAGAAGAGACCTTAGTCCATATGTGCCCATTTTTACTTATTATTACAATTTCCATATCTGCAAGTATCTCAGAATTCGTTTTTTTCGTACTTCTTAAAATTGGCGTTCTATCTTTTGTATCTTATTATAAGGGTCTGCATAAATGAGTTATAAAATATGTTTTTATTTAAACTACAACCACTTATTACTGTTTACGTAATTATACTTACTAATATTCATATTAAATACTATCAAAACCTTAATCTTTAAAAAATACATTAACAATTTTATAAATTTGATAAATATGCAGTTAAATTTATTATAAATAAAACGAAATAGACATTATGTTAAGATCACAGAAATTTCACATCATTATAAGAAATTAATTTAATTTTAAAATTGATACAACGACAGATATTTAATATTTTAAAGTGAGAAAATAGTTTATGAAACCAATCTGTAAGTAAATCCTTGCGCTCCCTCTTTCAGTCTGAATCTCTTGGGCATTTCTTTTTATATCAACTTCAGGGGGAGAAATGTTTGCATTTCGAGGTTGAGCGAAGTGGCAATTCCTTTACCTAGAAAAATCTGATTTATTAAAAATAATATCCCCTGGAGAAAAGGTTTATACAGTACCTAATATTAATATGAAGGATTACATTTACCTCCTACGAAGGTCTCGACTTACATTATAAAGATAATAAATGTCACATAGCAAATAATTATAACAACAATTTTAATTAGCCCTTTTGGTCACGAGCATACACTCATAAGTACACAAAACCGGAAACTCATAGGGAATACAATCCGAATGCACTGCATTTAATATTCCAAAAGCTTTATAAGCCTTATGTGTTCATGCATAAACAACCACCACACAAGGCCTTGTAATTAACTCCCTGTCTAGTTAGAACTACGGGCCGCCGGCACTAAAGTACAATAAACATACATTCTTTCGTAACTAAAGGGCTCTATTTCAGCACTAAAACCTGGCACACCGCTACAACAGGACCGCCCGCTAACTGTATGTAACATCACCCCACGTATTCTGATCACACGTTTCCATCTCACCACTTTTCCGAAATCAAAGTAAAGCTCACAGCAAACACTCGTTGAAAATGCGATATAAATAATAAAAAGGCATGCGATTTTACCACCTGAGAGGCTTGTGCTTGTCCCTGTCATTTTCACCATTGTAGCCAGCCGTTTCCCCCTCGTAGCGGTTTATTTTAAATTCAGCATGAGAATGAAGTAACACCCATGAAATATAATATTATGTCAACTATATATTTATAAGAGACAATAAGTTATATGATGTGTTGATTACGTGTGAAATGTAGTAATAGGGAATTGTACTACTTAACTTATTATCGTATAAACGAAATGTTTCCGTGTCAGAATAACTCATCGCGATACTCATAAAAAGATTACAGTGTAAAATGCAACTTTAAAACAAACGTAACACCTTCTTTTAATGTTTCTTGTTCTTCCTTAATGGCTACATTTTTAAAATTAAAATGCAGGCGTTGACCCAAAACATTCAAATGAATGTTGTGAGTTTCGAACTGGGACAAGTCCATTTAAAATGAAACAGTTGAAATTTCTTGTATTTATTTTGGCTCAAATGCAAAGTTCCGGACAAATTTAAAAACTTGGTAGCAAACTGGAGCTTCGAATTTCGACACGAGGTATAAAATCTTTGAAAATTATCCAAATGATATCTAACTCCTATTTTAGTATCTTCTTATTCTTATTTAATTTACACCATCTTTGAATCATTTCTTTTCTTGTTTTTACGAAGAAAACGTCGGCCAAAGTAAAGTGAGTAAAAGACTCCATACTATACAAAACATTTAAAATACAGTTATTGTACAATCTATCTTATTATATTTTTAAAGCATAACATAAATGATAAATAATCCCATTTGATTACAAATACAATCAGCTTGAATAAATGATAATAAAATATTAAGTACATATTATGACGGTTGCCATGGTAACTAAACAAACGTTCGCCCGTGCATTGTAATCGGCTTTTCTATTCCAATCCTACTACAGGAGCCCTGTCTAATTTCGAGTCGCTCCCATGAGACAATATTATGATGTCTGCAAGAAGACTTAGAAAATATTACCAACTTTCCAATGGCGAATCCCATGTTGCAATTTTGATTTACGATAAATTATTAAATCACAGAAGCGATGTTTCGATAGTTTTATAGTTTTGTTTATATTTATGTGAAACCACAACTTTTAGATGGTAATTTCAACTCCATTGGAAATGAAAATGATAACTTTTATATCATTTAAATAATGTATCTTTGAAACACTCAACGATGGTGATAATTATTACATTCATTGTTCTTTCGAATCAGTAAGTGTAACATTTAAATTCCTCGGTAAACGGGTCTATAAAAGGTCCACTAATTCGTTTTATTCTCTTTAAAGATAAAATAAATATGATCTTTACAGAGACTAGTAAAAAACGGTTTGTAAAAAATACAAAGATTAGAAAATTATGTTTATTCTCTCAGAATTCGAAATTGCGTCTTTAAATTTCTTCTGGCTTCAGGTTGTCGAGTGTTTAATTGGCGATACGCGACGCGAGTTTGAATCCCGCCTCATTATTGATTTTTGTTTTAAATATTTAAATGTCACACTCAAAAAAAAAAAAGTAAAACATTATACACTTTTTTGTATTAAGCTAAAACCAGTACAAACATAATACACCGAGAGAATATGTCTAAAAACTTGAACATCCTTAAGTACTGCACTGTGGAACCGTCTGGCGAAGACATTGTAATGGCGAAGTTGCATATAAACCGGTACTAAACCGTAACTTACATGTTCATTAGTACAAACAAACGTAGCTCTTGTTTATAACTTTCAGCAGCTTGAAAATTCACCGAATTATTATATACGCTTTGCATTAATTCTTAGTAATATTATGTGGGAGTGAGTGTATTTGAAAACCCTTCGAACTAGATTCAGGCTATTTTTTCTAGTATTGTATGGACCGAATGCGTTTTGCAAAAAAAACCTAATTAGATTGACGGATACTGTGTTCTTTATTAACAGTAATATTATATTAAATGTACTAATATCCTTTATTTTAAGGATTTTTTTGTCTTAGTTTAAGTTTTCAAATGTATGAAAAATTGATTATTTCCTTTTAAATAGATTTAAAACGTCTGTTCTATGGTTGTTGTAAAATTTGCTTTTCTGTTTTGATGTTTTAAATTTTGTAATTATTTTTTTTATTTGAATGCATAAGTACAAATCACTGACGATTTTAAATAAAATTTTCAATTAAATCAAATAATATTTGCCTTGAAAATATACAATGAATTATATTTTAAAACATTTTTTGGTGAGTTAAGGATTTTATCATACATAAAATTTACAAAATAAAAATATAACTTTAACCTCTTTTTGTAATATTTTTAAGCGCTACCTACGTCCATGCAAATTTGAAAAGGCGTTTGAAGTCAGGCGTCATTTGAAGGAGTCTTACGCCTCAACAAATTGATTGCCGACATAAAAGGTAAGGATGAGAAAAGGATTGAATGGAGGAATAAAGGAAGGGATGGGACAGATAAAGATAAGTAAAATACACATCGCCGTGGTATCTTCACCGATACAAGCTGACTTCATTCATGCCGAAACGTGCTCGACTTCTGCAACTAAAATATAAACAATAAACTATTAGAAATAATTAGCTCAGTTCGGATATTGCATATATTAATTACTTGCTGCGCCCCGCGGTTTCACCCGCGTAAGTCCGTATCCCGTAGGAATATCGGAATTAAAACTTGCTCATATGTTATTCCAGTTGTCCAGCTATCTACGTACCAAATTTCATTGCAATCGATTCAGTAGTTTTTGCGTGAAAGAGCAACAAACACACACACATCCTTACAAACTTTCGCATTTATAATATTAGTAGGATAGGGTAAATAATTACATCTCCTGCGTGTAGTCATCATCTAAGACCGTACATAATTTCGGAAACAATCGGAGTAATCTACATACGGTAACGATTATCACAGCAACGAATACAGCAAAGGCTTAGAAATGAATCATTGTGTCTTTATCCACTTAGTAACTCGTGTACTTTTTAATTCAAAAATTTACATTAAAGGAGGTTACAAATTGTTTTTTTTTTTTTGGCTTCATTACCACAGAACTATCTACTGGGTGAATTTATTTTAGCGATTCTTTCTTTATTTGAAGTTGGTGACCATGTGGTTACATTTAAATGTTGTGTAGTTCTGACAATTTGATGGCAATTCAGCTATTATTTTACCGTCAATTAACAAGGTATTTTAAAACCTGAATCCTTAACAATATATCACGGTACTATGTGGAACACACCAAGAGTGATCAGAATAATGGAAGCGATGATGACTTCAATTACGGTTATGAGATTCGAAGTATAACGACAGGAACATCTGTGCACAAGGCTTGTTTGGCTTAACGTTACGCGTTCACTGATATAATTTGACCTACAAAGTTTAAATTTTTACCCTAAAACTTGACTTGCGGGAAAATGTTTGGGTTTGAAACGCTTGGCTGTGGAGTGTTGTGTATGTGTTTATTGTAGATACAAATGTTAATAAGATTTGAAAAGATTATGTACAAGGTTGTGTAATGTTTACAAATTAGGATGATAAATGGGTTTAACATAATAAGGGTTATTTTTGTTCTTCAAATTCAATGTAATAAGAAATATTTTTCTTATGATTATTAAAAATAAAAAAACAAATACAACATATATATTCAATGTATGGTTTAAGTATCATATAGAAAGCATTTATAAAAAACCGCCTTATTAATATGAAACGAAAACGCGTGGCTCACAAAAACTTAAACATCTTATATCTGAAGAGAATACGTGCAAAGTGCATACTTAGCAGTGTATTTTTTTACGTTCCGAAACACACAATGCACGTAAGCACCTAGTTATTACCTCCACGGCTAAAGAGAGTCTTTGTAAACGTACTCCCAACCTTCCCTCCTGAATTTAAATGGAGAATTATTTTCAAGTATTTTTCGGAAGAGAAGTTTTATTGTATTGTTTGATTGCGTGTCACCCTGATAGATGATGGAATGGCTTCCAAATGGCGTCTATTTTGTCGCCCGAGCCTGTAGGTAATGTGCTTGCGTTTGGACGGATGAATTTATTAAAAAGTTCACCGGCTTGAGACGCCTCGTAAAGTTTAATAGTCGCTCTCAAATTTACGCTCGAATGGCAGTTTCAAAGTTAGACAATAAGCGTTACCACCACACCTTTAGTTCATTTAAGTGCACAATAATGGTCCAGATTTGGTTTCAATGCTTACTTATTGAAATTCTGTTTTAAAGTAAAAGCTTTAGGCTATTCTTCACAGTAATGATTTTCCGTAATGGGGACTACATGAGCAATAAATCTTCTACTGTATTAATGTATTTTTCTTCCTTGTCGTATCACTCTTGACAGAGCGGTCGTAGTCATCATGAGGTATCAGGAGCAGATGCAACCCGCTTCACAATGTTCCGCCATCTCTCCCTGTTCGCCGTCAGTCGGCTGCATTCGTTCGGCGCACCTTAATGTATTAATTTAGTGGATTACATAATCCGCTGCATTAAACAGAAAACTGAACGGATGGATGCTTCAGAATATATTTTAATTTGTCAAATCATCACAGAATATATTTTAATTTGCAAAATCAAAGTAGCAGCATCATTTTTTCAATACACTATGTATTGAAAAAATGATGCTGCTACTTTGATGTTACACGGACAATCATTCTGATTTCTGGTCACATCCTTCAATGGATAATTAAATAGTTTTTTTTCAGCACAATCAACAGATATTTTGTAAATTTGCGAACTCTTATCTTTGAACGATTACATGTTTGTAGATATAATTGGCCGAGACTGTTGATTCGTTGATTGTATAAATGTATGCGTGAGTCATTTTAGCTCTTGTAGTAGTGTAGTATTATAAGAATTACAAATTATATCTTCTTCTTCATCTTCTAAACCCTAATTCACCCATAGTTGGGTATAGGCCTCTTCAAATACAAATAATGTGTCTCTATAAATTTATTGAATAAAAAATTATGTTGATTAATTTATTGGCATATAAATGGAGAAGAGATACGAGATCAATGAGCCAGCTTATAAGAGGGATACATCCCTCTTCAGCCTTTCAGTATAGAATCAGGTTTTTTCATACGGTAAGTGGGACTTGTACGTAGTCTATAATCCATCCTTCATGAAGTCCTATATTTCGTTATAACCAGTCAATATAATAGACCTCATTTATAAGTTATAAGATAATTTCCTCTTATTAAAGATTTTTATTTTTATTTTACGTTAGGTTTATAGATTTTAAGTCTTTCATACCATTTCAAACCTCATAGGAGGCCTGTGCCCCAGCAGTGGGAAATGTATGGGCTCATAATGATGATATCATTTCAATGCATTATAATTTATAGATGTACTATTCAGCACAGAAAATTATCATTGTTCATAAATATTAAAATTAGTTGCATTGGAACAGAATCATACAGCAAGACATCAGACAGCAAGACATGGTGTCTTGCAATTGTAAATAATTTTAATTCTAGTATTTTCTTGTGTTTCATTTTACTCGAGTATTTTACATTTAGAAATTAAAAACTTTTTAACGAACTGTAAAGTGTTCGAAACGTCGGGTTAGTAAAATAATGAATAAATCGCGTTTAAAATCCGTTAAAAAGTTTTTAATATCTAAATATTTTAATTCTGTCTTTCTATCAAAATATAATCTACAATACATACCAACGGATTTTATATAGTGCACTTATTATATTCGGTACAAAATCAGTTCTTACACGTGCAGCCGACCCAATTTGAACAATTGTTAGCTACACAGCTTTGACTTGAAACTTGTATTGCCATGGGAGCAATCGTACCGTTCGTTACCCTACCTTGCCCGAATGAATATAAACGTATTTAAGCTAACAATTTTAGCCCACGGTTAACATTCACTGTTGAAATGGGACCCTATAGGAATCGTTGGAATTTCAGTGGTTACAATAAATTAAATCGCAGGTAGGCTACTTACTGAATTAAAACTGCAGGGAGATATTAAGAAAAAAAGTTCAACTACTCGTCCTTTTCGTATACTTTACTAACCTTTTCCTCTCCAGCTATTATTAGAACCACGTGTTGTTAAATAGAATTACGGTTTCCTAAGAAGTAATACAGGTCTCAGGTGTTGGCAAGGAACTTTTCAATCAAATCAGCGGGAGGAAACGAAAGAGAATGCGTGGAGTGGAGCGCTGACTGATTGACAACATTGTAACGGGAGCAGGGCCGAATATTTATAACGCATAGCCCCAAAATAAAACTGTATTGCTCTTTAATTATATAAGAACTAGCTACGCCTCGCGGTTTCACCCGCGTCAGTCCGTATCCCGTTGGAATATCGGGATAAAATGTTGCCTATATGTTATTCCAGTTGTCCAGCTATCTGCGTACCAAATTTCATTGCAATCGGTTGAGTAACTTTTGCGTGAAAGAGCAACAAACATACCCACATCCTTACAAACTTTCGCATTTATAATATTAGTAGGATTTATCTTTACCCTTTTGTCAGAATTTAATAATGGTTGTCTATTCCAATAAAAATGATGATTTTATTTTAATGTAAAGACAATCATCATTTAATATCCAAGAAAGCGATAATCATACAGTCAATGTTTGGACAATGTATCCGTATGTTATATCGTATGAGAGTAATAAAACCAAAAGATTGCGATACACGTATAAAATTCTTTACAACAATCTAGAACCAGCTGGTCGACCGAGTTACGTGACGAGCTGGGCTAGTGAATAGGAAGTTTTCTCAACATATGACTCACATCATATCTACATTAATTTTTCGCATGAAACCTTTTCCGCTTTCCCAGTAATTAGTTGTTGATGCGGAACGCTGTGAGATAAATAACGCAGGAATTAATTTTGTCAGCAGATTTTTTTTTTATGCTTCTAAAGAAAGTATTGCAAAGAATTTCATGTATGTTATTTAGTTATATATTCCGTAGGTGTATCGTGCTTTTCCTCAAAATACTTCATAATTATCGAACTTTTACGGATGTACATTTTTGCAAGGGTTTAAGTCCAAACCTATATTTTGTGTTTTGAATAGTAATAATTGCGTCCAGTGAGAACATTACAACAAGTGATTCTTTTTTCTTAAACTATATTCTATTTGGGAGTCGAGCACGCTTCGGCACGAATTGGGCCAGCTCGCACCGGGGAAGTACCACACCCTCACAGAAGACCGGCGTGAAATAGCATACTGCTGTGTTTCGTTCGGTGAATGGGGGAACCGGAGGCCCATATCCTCTTCCTTGCTCTTACCAGTCCTTTCCTTTATTCCTCTTTTCAATCCTTTCCTAATCCCTTTCCAATTTGCAGTCGGCAATCCATTTGGAGAGGCGTACGGTCTGCAATCGACCTTACACCTCTTCAAATGTTCATGGGCGGTGGTAGCGCTTACCATCAGGCGACCCACCAGCTTCATTGCCGACTATGACATAAAAAAAATTGTTATGAGGCCCAGGAAGCAGGGCCTCAAAAAGTTTCTGTAGAATTATAAGTTCAGTCCACGTTTTTGTTGTAATTCGAAAACTCTAGAACTCGAACCATTTGTCTCATTCACAAGCGAAGTGCTGTGACATACAGATCAGTTTTACTTTTCATTTCCATTTAGATTTACTTTGCTGACAGTTTTCTTGTTTCGAATGGATTGAGCGAAGGGATTGAGTATTGAATCTTTCCTTAAAGGACATTTTCATGACATTTCGTTACATTTTCTTTTAAAGTAAAAGTAACAAATTTGTTCTCACCATTTGTAAATCGAGTCTGGATTAATATTCAAAAAGTCATCCCAAATATAGTAACAACGCTGGAAAATACAGGCAACTTAATTTTTCAACTTTAGTACTACGTTAGTACCAACTTTAGTTTTACTTTATAATATACGAAAACTATAAATGATTAATCAACATATTTCGGTAGTGCGTGCATTTATCACCATTATAGACATAACACGCACTTAAATTATCCAAAAAAGTTGCTCCAGAAAGTATTCAAACTAAAGTGTATAACAGCTATAAATCAAAGCCATAATTAATGTATCAATAGATATCAGAAAGTTGGCTGCGGAACGGTAGCCCGGGAAAGTTGCAAACTTCGTAACCACTAGACACCACCAGTTACTGTTGCAAACTCCAACTACAAGTTATGCCCTCACTAACTACGTTTATTAGAAAAACTTAAGATTTACATTACGTTAAATTGAAAAAGACATTGTCTGGAGGGAAATTGACAACCTGAACATAAAAATTAGTCGACTTTGCAAGACTTAGAAATCAATCAACACATCGTTAGGTAGGCAATCGTATAGAAAGTTGATAGGCAATATTCTGATCATGTAATCATCATGTGTTATTTTGAATATTTTATCATATCTTTTTATTAGAGCGTTCTAAAATAGTCTACTGGATTAGCAGTACGATTTCAGTGTGAGAAAAAGGCTGAGCTATATAGCCATCACTTTTTTACACTGAAACTAATACCGCCTTAAGACGTCACGGACCCTATATTTCACCGTGAAAAAATTAACGTTTTACATATACTCAAAATCTACTCGCAATATTACACATAAATAATATAAAACGTAGAAAAATATGATACCCTCCATAATATTCTTTCTTATCGAAAACAAAAGACACGAATTTCATCTTCATTCTAACATTGTAACAATAGATTTTAGCAAAAACATTCGTCATATCAAACAAAACTCATCAACTGTAGTTGGCCATCGTTTGAATTAAGTTGCTATAAATATTTCATCATCATCAAAGCGAGGGGAATAAAAGCAGTGTCTGTTTAAAGATGTCAAATGTGATTCTTGATTAAAATTTCAAAACAATGCACGTAGGTGAGCGAGCATAATTTCGCATTTCCCCTTGTCCGTCAAACGTTTGACTAGATAATTATTGTCACTGGACAAGTCTCAGACGAGGGAAAATTAATGACAGACAAAACATGAATCTATTTAAGCGATCAGGTGGTTATTTTAGAAATTTTGAAAGAATAGAAAAATGTGGTAGGATCACGGGTGGCCGAGAGGCTAGGCGTTGCTACGGTTAGGCAAGATACGCAGGTTCGAATCCTGCCTCGTGATCAAATTTTTTCTATTCTTTCAAAATTTCTAATTTAAAAAGCATTTCAATGCTATAAAAATAAAAATTAAATTTAGGTGGTTATTTTATCACAAACAAACATTATGCTATTTTTATTGCTAACACTACATTTAAATACATATTCCCAGCAACACCAAGCTAATTATTAAAATGCTATATCTTCTTATGCGTCCTAGCTATTTACTACATACAATTTATGCTTTAAATACAATAATTTCGCAGTTCAATGGTGCATTACTTCATTCAAATTCCACAGAACCAGTGAAAACACAATGCTGGCCATTATAATATTAATATTTAAGTACGCTTAATTGAACCTGATAATTTATATCGGTGCAATTAGTAGAATAAACAAAACAATTTGAAGATCAATAAAGAATAATACAATTCTTCAGTAACGTAGTCACTCTTGGATCAAAGATACGTAAAATGCACTCAAATAGGAACACAATGTTTTCCTCTACTTCTTCTGTTTATTAATTACTAGACTTTAGTCGATTCGATATGAGGTGCATAAAAGTCGAATCGACTAAAGTCTAGTCATGGAGGAAACTAATCACTTGCAGGACTCTAGTGCCAACAAAAATAGTAGATGTGATAAACAGAAAAAAGTGTATTGATGTCTCGTAGATGGATTACTGGTAAATAAAAGCACAATATTTATACAATATTGCTGGTAAATAAAAGCACAATAAAAGCAGCGAGAACTACACATGTCCTTCGATAGAAGATAGAAGGATTTTATTTTGATTTTGATATAAGGATTTAAAGATAGGATGTATCAGAGATGTAATTACCATCCATAGCAAACAAGAAAGAAGACTAAAACAAAAGAAATCCCAATTAAATATAATACGGAAAGTTCGTACATACAAAATCCAGTCATAAATTAACGTAAGTATTTGATGTCAGCCAAAAATAAAAGACATGCGACAATATTACTTTTTATATAGTAACGCGTTACGTTACGAAGCGTTAAATTAATAAGAAGTTTACCCTCCCATAAGAAGTTATTATTTTCAAAACTATGTGTCCAATCTAAATACTTAATACGTTTATTGCCTAATTCGTAACATAATACTGTGTAGCCTTCACGGTTTACGCAATTGTAAATAAAAATGCCGCTTCATCTTAAATCTATTTCCGAAGCTATAAATACACCGGATTGCTTCCGAGTCGTATCACATTACTGAGTAACATGTTCTTATACCCTCATAAACGTCAAGGTACAACGGACGTGGGTCCTCCTTGTATTTCACACTACCTTTTCGTCCTCTATTAGAGCCTTCAATGTTAACTGTGAGATTTCATTATTTATACCCACTATTGAGATTTGAGAAACGTTTTTGCACGAACGCTAAGTGCGCAAAAGTACTCACTAGTGTTTTGCGCACGTAGTATTAATATATATTTCATAATTATAACCTACCTTGCTAGGTAGGTTATAATTTATTTAAGTAAAAAAAAAGGTTTTTTTTTTTTAATCTTGAACTTATTCGTACTAATTATATTACGTTTTAAATACAGAAATTTAAAGCTAAAGTTAGAATTAAAAGAGCTAGCAGAGGATTGAAACGCAATTTAATAATTATGTACCCGACGTTTCGAATTCTCTAACAAACTTAGTCACGTTTCCACCGAGTTATTGTTCTGTATTAAGTTACTAGATAGGTAATCAAACATATGGTAAACTACATCGAATTTCGTAACAGATATTTAGTTGCAATTAAGGATCGTAAACTATCACGTCACATACTCCAACAATGGGAACTTGATTAGGCTTCTGCGAGTCGGTTTCGTATATCTTGCGTGGTCATAGCTAGCATACATAGCAATTCTCTAACTTAAGACCTCTGGAATTGGAAACTCATTTGAACATCTGTATTAATATGTAGCGTATAGCTTTCAATATCTTTAAATGAAATTATATTTAAGCTTTTTTGCAAACGACTTTTTCGTACTGTTGATTTAAAAAGATTTTCGATTGTGGGAATCAAGTACGCTCCGGAACCAATTGGACCATCTCCCACTAGGAAGGTTCCACATCCACATGGGCGTGAAATAGTAGCATACAAATGCTAATGTGTTTGGTTCGCTGAGTGAGAAAGCTGGAGGCCCGTGTTTTTCTCGACCTTCTTAGTCGATTATTGTAGTCATCAAGCAAGCAACGTAATCACAGACACCCTATCGCTAATTCGAATTTTTCATGGGCGGTGGTGATCACTTATCATCCGGCGAAATACACGCCCGGTTTCCCGCTATAACATGAAAAAAACATAAAAATAGATCAGCCGAGCATGCTTTAGGTAATGTCTGGTTACCTATGTATAATATGTGCACTGTGCTGCAAAGTTCTGTTTTCATGAATTACGTACATTTAACAAGTTTTCCTTATATATAATTAACCAAAGCTTAGAGTGATTTCTTATTGGTATAAAATAAAATTAAACCGATTTAAAATTCTAAGCATTTCTATTCAACTAAACCAATATTAATCGGCTATTAATAATATATTTGTTTAATTCCATAACTATAATCATAACACTAAACTGCAGTAACCCAGTAAGTACTAGGTTTATATCTTTGTCAGCTTGCCTCGGTGCATTTCAGCACGGCAAGTCAATTTGTCCCGCTGACGTTTCACACGAAATATGACTACCACCTACATTCGCTTTGTATGAAGAATGGCTGCGCAGTGCTACCATTATTTAGTGAAATATACTCTCACGACGCAGATGTAGGTCGTTAGATTAAATTTACTAGGTAGAAACTTCTACCACTTCTTTAGGTAGACTAATGTGATAAGTTTTAAAAATTATTAAAATCAGTTGGATTCAATTCAAATTTAGAACAGTATGATTAACATTATATAATAAATGACTAGGCACATCAACATCATCGTCATATTTATTTATTGGTGATAAGGCTACGCAGCTTTTTAGTTATAAGACACGGCATTAAATATTATTCATATGCGAAAAGTATAAAGCATCTCAAGACTTAAGAGCAATATCATGGAAAAAGAAGTGTGTGATTATACAGTGAACTGTCACTTTTTTAACTTACCCATCCACTTATCGATGATATAATATCATGTCTTATATGAGAAAACTCATGCAGTATATAATGTATGGGTAGTATGATAAAGCAAATAATAATTGAGAAAATATTTTGAAATGTCTACGAAAAGGAATATTGTGGAGTAATTTCTTTCATTGCTAAGCTTTGACTGTGTAGTTAGGGAATTGTATGATATAATTCCTATTAATTTCATTACAGCCTTGAGAAATACGACTACGCACAATGGAATAGAAAGCTCTATAAAAGTCAACAAGCATTATTAAACGGTTGGATTTAATTTCTAGCTTCTCGCGGATTTCTCATTTAAACGCTGTCGACTGCATAAAATGAAAACTCCAAGGAAAATATAAAGCAAGGTGTGTAATTCTCAGCATCTATAAAAGCGTAAATTGCATTTGTTATCTGAATCCATCCGACCCGTCCACTCGTACTAAAATCGTTATCTACATTCAGAAAAATCTATGTTTGCAGATTGTGAAATATTGCCGAAGAAACTGCATCGGATTGGAAAATGTTCGGATAAAATGCTGAATCGATACACGCGATAAATATTTGATATTTATTGTTCGGAAAATACTTCGTCATCGAGTTTTTAATGTAGACGGATCTCCGTTGCGAATATTATTGCTAAATGAAATTACCTTTTTTATTACACAATTATTGCAATTCTTAGGGAATTCAATGACTTATAACATATAGTTATTTTAACAAAATATACACAATGTATTTCTAAGTATTGTATGCAACAGCGAGAGAATATCTAGGTACTTACGTTATATACTTAGTCTGGCCATAAATACTGTTACACTTAATTATAAAAAAATATTACATTTGAATTTCGAATCTGT
>NC_052118.1:7082484-7096476 GCF_012273895.1 Zerene cesonia | reverse complement strand
AATAAATGTTATTTGCAGTTAACAATTTTCTTTTTTCTTTATTACAATATTTATGGCAAGACTAGGTATATGCGAAAGAATAAATTATTTAATTAAAATTTAATTACCAATTACCAACAACAACAATAACAACAACAAACAATAATTACCAACAGTACTATGTCATCTACCTTTTAGTAATTAGACAACCATTTCTATAACTATTTAGATTTTACATAGCTTTTTTATTATTCAGTTAAAACTCACAATACAAATAAATAATTCAAACAGGTTGCGGCGTATCCAATAGCGTTCAAATACAAGCTCCCTGTTTCATACATAAATGAAAGATAAAAGGAATAGAACACTAATGATGAGTAAACATAAAACAGTCATACAAATATTAAAAAATAAAACAAACATTTTTGATAATTAAACTCGCCCGAGGCTTTGAAAGCAACACAAATATCAAGATGTGCTCATTCCGACTGCGAATGGCATCCACCTATTTACATTTCATTTGAGAATGTTCACGTTCAAACTTGCGAAGCATTCCCGCTAATGTTTCAGATCTGATATGAGAAAATGTTATTATGTGTAGAGTATTTAACTTGAGTATACACAAAACATTGATTGTGTTTTAGCTAACATTTATTAGATTGTTTTGGTTGTGGAAGTTTGTAATCTGTTTCAGCATTGTGCGCGTTGCTAGACTTCTTACGCGAATTAACTAAGTGCTGAGACGCGGAGAGCTTGCATAAGATGGCAATTTAATTAACATTAAGTAATTTATAGTGCATTAAATTATTTCATGTTCATGATAACAAAAAAAGTTAATAATTAAGTCTCACTATGAGTAATGTCTTATGCATTAATAACAAATCAGTTCCTATAATGCTTGCTTCTTTATTCCTTACTCCGATAAGATCTTATGATAAGATAGCGTACATTTCTACAAACATACATTATATGCTTACCCAATAGGAGGATTTTCAGTTTTCCTAACAAATCATCTGTATGACAGTAGGACCGTATTCCTCAGGTGTTACATTTTGTAGGCAATTGCGCGCCGAAATTTAATAAAACTTTCCTCTGAACTGCGTAAGCCTGCGTATAGCTTCTAATGATTAGGTATTTCCCTTGTTCATATGGTAATTTTGTAAATTTTACGTTTATTTTCCATAGAAGCACCAAGTTTTTTTATGTCATATCATTTAATGATATGAGTTTCATTTTGCGCGAAAGTTCAAATCGTATATCATTTTATTTATAACTTTATGCAATACAGTATTGAACATTATATATTATATTATGTATGTT
Organism: Zerene cesonia; assembly: GCF_012273895.1. Taxonomy (NCBI): domain Eukaryota; kingdom Metazoa; phylum Arthropoda; class Insecta; order Lepidoptera; family Pieridae; genus Zerene; species Zerene cesonia. The sequence goes on along the minus strand of NC_052118.1, from coordinate 7,095,177 downwards.
TAAAATGGTTAGACAATTGAAAGAAAAAGAAACCTACAAGACCTATCTACAAGACCTTCTGTAGACCAGAAAGTCTACAGAAGGTCTTGTAGAAGTACCGCTTTAATAAAGAGAGGACTGACGATGGTATTGAAAAATTGGACTGAGGAGTGTGAGAACACTAATTAATTAATTTAGTGCTTTAATTTTTTTATATAATCCCTTATTAAAAATTAACTCTATCATGAAATAAACACAACGGAAACATGATTTAAGCTTACCATCTGAAACAAACAACGTATACGAGTAAGGTACACACACGAACAGCGCCGTTATTAATAACTCGTTAAGGATGGCTTAGCAAAAACAAAATCTGGGAATCAATGAACGTTAGCAAAACATATCCCGTGAGATATCATTAGATGAATATTACTTATTTCTCACACAACCGAATCGAAATCGGACCCTGAATCCATTACGGCAGTACCAACGTGTACAATTTCTTTTTTGTATGAAAGCCTTCCCGAGGGCCGTAATGGAGAAAAGTTTTCCTTCTCAGTAATTGTTAGGGCCGATGTGAGGTAATAAATAACCGCAGGCTGTGGCCCTCTGATTGAACTTGCTAATGAATGAAGGATAAGAAATTCCGATATCGAAGCCTACATTCATAAATGTACGCCCGCTCATTTGAAAAATTGCCCAAGTTTTTGCCTGAATTTGGAAATGGGAGAAACGTAACCGTATAATGGTGGTATTTGAATAATTTTTAAGTCGGAAGTGTGAGTAATAAATTGGGACTTGTAATTTGATTGTATTACTTTACTGCCGCCGTAAGAAAGTTTTCTTTCTAAATTCAAAAATACCTAACCAGAGTTATGTAGACTCTTTGCATGCGATTAATAGCACAATAATTAAAAATTTTAAATATGGAAAGATTAACATTCCACTAATGATTAAGGCTCCACTTTCATAAGAAAGTGTATAAACACCATCTGAATAACAATTCATCTCGCTCGTTGATCGAAAATTTTCCCACTCAAAAAGTCAAGCGGCAAAATCTATAACATAAACCAAAAATCTATCAATACTTATCCCTGAGATATGCATTAAAAATTCGCTTTCCCGAACATCAAAGGGCCAATGGTGTTTTCTTAACAAAGTGAGTGCGTGAGCTGCCAGTCAATGAGACGATTGCCAACCCTTGTTTTTATCCAATATAACTCACTTTAAAGCTCTGACCAAACTGATACGTCTGGGAATAGATTGGAGCCCAACAAATATACGTTTTACAATACGCTGCTTATTTTCTCAATCAATAATGGTACACTCTTTAATTTGTTTCACAAACAATGTGTCCATACATACGTGTAATGACAGCTGTGTAAAGAGTAAGTTATATTTAATCTATATTCAAATACATAGCAAGAAAATTGTAATGAACAAACTTATTTTGATTTATGTTGAATTAACTTTTCTACATTATTAAATAATGTTTTTGAGATAAAATACCTTATATGCTATAGCTGTTTCATTATATAAATCATATTATAGTTATCTAAAAACTATGATTAAAATTAAAATATTCAATCATTTACTGTTAAATCAAACACGCGATTACCATTTACCACGATATTCACCATTGGATACTTAATTATTTCATATTTGCATAAACGAATCATTGAATAATTCACCAACATCCCGATCGATCCTAAAACAACCGACATTGAATTAACATATTTCAACTTCAGTGGTTTTCATCGATTGATGCATATTATTTTGAATTTCAATTAGTGCGATAGCGAACCCTTACTCGGTCATCGTATTACAAAGGTACAAAAGCAAAAAGCCAGTTATTCCGTACTCCGCCAATTAATTATCGGATCCTCCATAGTGAGAGCACTACGAAACGTTAACAAAATTACTAACTAATTAAAATTTATTCTACAAACCTCATCTCTTTCGTATCACAGAACTGTTTAATCTGCTCCTATGAACTTTATAATTTCTTGTAAGATATAAAATCCGACGTAGCATTAGTTTATGTATTTTGTTCTACTTTTTACTATCTACTTATAAATAAATATTGGAAATCGACTGCATAATAAATATAGTCAATTAGATACATTGCATAAACCTATCATTTAAACGCAAACACTAATAAATATTGAAATTAATGTTAACCACTAAATATGAGAAAAACGTTAATTTTTCAATATTTATGTAATTTAAGTCTCAATAAGCATTGCAGTCATTCTACAACAACCATCTAGCGTCATATGAGACTAATACCTGTTTGGACGATCCAATCCCTGTCCCTGACAGCCTTTGTGAGGGGGATATGCGTACTTCATTAGTAAATATGACACCTAGATCGAGATAAACCAAACAGCGATGCCATAGACACACAGCATACATACAATTTCTGAACTTTTACGCAGAATATGATATTGTATTGTTTACATTGTATCCATTCAATTAACTTTGATAAACCATAAAAAATTCGTATGTTAAGCCTATTAAATTATTGAACTAATGAATAAATAAAAATGTTCTATTGTACACAATTACATATAGAAAAAGTTCTGAGGTAACAAACACATAAAAATACCGTCAAATTTGAGAATCTTCTCTATATATTAACATGGGTACATGATTGTTTATTCCATATAGGCACATGGCAGTTCTGGATAACTGTTAATATTCTTATGGATTTTTTAAAGGGTTGTGATAAATGGCTAAGGCCTACATTTATTTCAGTAAATTACGAGCCTGCCGACATTGAACTTGCGTGATATACTAATATCAATAAAGCTATAAGGAAATAAGGTATGCAATTATAAAGCCAGAAATAGAAAAAGACAATGCTTTATCGTTAGTCAATAAAATCCGGCAGTAAAATTAATCAGTACCTTTCAGTTCTTAGTCTAACTTATATTTGAACCCAGTACTGCTTGATGTACCTTTTTTTAGTGGGGAAATTTTTGATAGAGAGGTAACTTACCTGAAGTGAATTATTGTATTTGCTAAAAAGATATGAGAACAAAGGGCCGTAAATAAAACGTTACCAAGGTAATGAAACAAAACGTTTAATATCCCCATAACACAAATTTGTCACGAGCATAATAGCTTGTTATAACTAGAAACTCTGTATCTAACCGCAACAAAAATATTGTCCCAACTAAGGCAATAAGGGGCCGTTAGTTAGGAACTTTCCGAACTTTGCTCGACAATTTTTGTCCATCATAATAGCTTAAGTTTGCGACGCCGAGACATACAATCTGTTCCTATTCTCAATGGCGATAACTTAACTGTCTGCAATAATAATAGCACAGATAATATAAAACCACAGATAACATAATACTATACTAGTGATAGGCAAGCTTGATAAGCAAATTTATTTCGTGTTCAGTGTACTCATAATAATATGCAAACATTTATTAAATTTTAGCTACAGTTTTCTGTGTAAACTTTTACAAATGCTCACATTTTCAACCGACTTCAAAAAAGGAGGAGGTTGTCAATTCGACTGTACTTTTGTTGTTTGTTACCTCTTTATCGTCTTTTTTCTGTATGAACGGATTTTTATAATTCCTTTTATGTTTGAAAGCTGGTGCCTGCCATGTGGTCCTATTTTCATTTCTAGTTCTGAAAATTTGAAGGCGATTCTGTTTTTTATTAAAAATAATTATTACTCAATCAGAACTTAAAGAGGAAAGTATTTTTACTAAACGTCATGTGCTTAAGAGTTAATACGTATGCATAAAAATAATAATAAATACGCATAAATAAAATAAATAAATCATTACTGTTCTACTGTCCAACAACATTCCTTATTAGCGATATATCAAATAGGGATGGGAATAATAACAATCAAAACAATACAAAACCAAAAAAGTCTATTACCTTCGATTTCCTTCCATACAATTGAACATGGAAGTTAGGAAATCTATAAAAATTGCACAATGTCCTCCTTCCGCAGTCCACAATCGTCGTGAATGGCTTCTTAGCCATAACCGTTCCGTTTTCTATTGGAAGCAATCAAATAAAGATTTAGTTGACCGAACATATTACTCGATATTTATTTTCCAATATTATTAACGATTTGATTTATTTATCATAGTCTTGTAATATGTTTATTATTCAACGATAAATGATGTAGGCAAAAATTTAACACTTATCTATCTACCTGGTTTTTCAACCGACTTCAAAAAGGAGGAGGTTATCAATGTGACTATATTTTTTGTGTTTGTTACCTCATAATCTTTTACTGGGTGATGCAATTTTTGTGATTTTTTTTTATATTTGAAAGCTGGTGCCCATGTATGTGGTCAATTTAAATTGGGTTTACTTCTGACAGGCATAGTATTTTGTTAAAAAATTATAAGACACCCACTCAATCAACGTAATGTGTCGCTCAAGATTCATTTATTATTCACGAACACAGCAAACTGTACCGACAGAATTATTTCTGACAACATAAGATTATTATAGATCGCCGTCATCCCAAATCCCTTTACGTAGACAATTATATATGTCCTCCATCACAACGTTTATCGTAGTTGTAAGAATAATTGTGTCTACTATTAAATCCAAGCTCTTGATTTATCGCATAGAATCCTTTTTCGACCCGCGTCACTCAATTTGTACTATAAATAATCGCGCACAGCGCGGCGGCCATCACTCTCCGGATATTTGCTTGTGTGACTCGAATATATTATTAGGCAAAATAAACGTTGTATTTTCCCATCTTTCTATACCACCTTGCGTATATAATTCTAATCGTATTGTACTAGAACCAAACAAAACGTAAGGAAACGTAATAAAGATCGTTCTATATCATATCTAAAGCAATTTTCAAAGTTAATTTTAATACACGATCTCGACCACTAGCTCGTTATTCTGCCCTAGATAGAATCTAGCTGGCGTTATCTATACTCCTTATGAATTGCTCTTGTGCTCGAAAACATGGATAATTTTGATACTAAAAAATCCGTTGAAGTACTATTTAGTATTATATTGAAAATATAAAAATCACAAAACATCTATGTGAAAATAATCGTTACTTTTATTAACTTAACGTCTAGTAATATAACTTTCTTATCTTGTAACGATTTATAAATATCCTTCAAAGTAAAGCGATTATAGAGAAACATCACGTCTTGCAAATTAATCAATTACGAATTGTCACAAAACTGCAAAGTCAAAGTCAAGTGCTCTCCGCCGTTTTCACTGTTTCCACGTTTTATGCTTAAGCACGTTCCTCTTCCATTATAATCTGTACAATACACAAACACAACTGCTTCATCCCTTGATGAATAAATAAGTATGCCATCTCCATATTTCTACCGCTCGGTGAAGAACGCAATGCTAATCCCTCCGCCGCTATTATTTCCTCATTGTGAACCGTTTTTGCTTATTTCTTCTCGTATATCGATAGATAATTAAAATGCTCGCAATAGCAGACTGACGTCAGACAGGCAAAAAGTTCCTTTGCGTTGTAATGGGTATTTTTATTGGAAGGACTTTTCAGCTGTGATTGTAAATTGGCCCAAACCTAGCCATATTCTATGCTAGATATAACAACCTCTTTTAAATACTCACCCACGATCCCACTCACGATACCGACGTGCGTTGTTGCATACGCGAGGTAGTAACATGCATTAATAATTTCGCACCTCCTAAAACTAATTTACACTTTAAGACACCACTGTACGGATTTTTGTAATACTTAGCAGTGGTTTATGAGGTTTATGTACTAAAATTTGAGCTATAAAAATAATGATGTACTATAAATATATTGCAAGTTTCCACCATAAGAGAAACACTTATAGAACTGGACAATCCAAAAGATGATTTCTTTTGATATAATTAAAAATATTATATTGAATACAGATCACAGTCAGAAAATGATCAGAAAATGTTAATATACTATATAATATGGTCTACACATTTTTTTAATCTAAAAGTTATTCTTACTCCTCCAAATATTTATTTCAGGTACTAATGCGCCTAACACACCTATTGCTTGTTAGATATATCACAACGTAGCAAAGTAAAGAAGAAAAGCAATCGCAGAAGTTTTACCAATTTGCTAGAATAAAGCGAGTTTCAATCAAAGTTACTGGCAACACAAACTAAAAGAGTTGCGGGCACACCTTCTGCAAACAGTGTCGCACTCCTGCCGAAGATTGGCATGTACCAGCTAGAACTTCTGACAGGATTATAATGCTGAGTATTTTTTACTGAGAAATCAACGAGTATTTATACATGGCGTATAAATGGATTTATTGTTTTGAATGGTATCTCCGTTTATAAAACATTTATTCAAGATACTTACCTAAACTGTTTTATGTTCAATTTCCATACAATCCATTCAAAAAGAAACAGTGATAAGCACAACTTACAATTTATAATAATTAAACGTACCTCATTACCGACCTATCAAACTATGTGCAACGTCATACCTACTATCCTACACACCGAACCTATTCAGTATATTTTAAGGCTTTCATTCATATGTCTCTCCTCCTTGGTACAGTGGTAAACGCGTGAGCGTAGAACCGAGGGGTCCTGGGTTCGATTCCCGGTGGGGACAATAAAAAAAAAATTTCTCGGTCTGGCAGGACACAGAAGGCTGATCACCTACTTGTCCATAAAGAAAATCGATCAGTGAAGCAGATGTATATCATCTGCCCCATACCCCAGTACCCCGTGTCCCCGGGACTTCACTTTTTATTCATATGTCTCTAGAAATTTCGTGTCTATTTTCATCGAAACTGATGAAAACCATTCAAACGCCTATAATCTTACTCACTTCTAATGAAATTTAATTTAAACGACAAGGTATGCATATTCAGCTCCTCAGCTACTCAGAAACACGCATAACTCATAAGCATATTTTAGATACCTATTATCTCTAATTTGTAACATATATTGATCGAATCAATTAATCGAGATCTCTTATCAAAGCGACTAGCGTGTATTCACGTCAAAAGCAATTAATTACATCGATTACTCGATTGATTACGGACGTACAGTTTGTAACCGATATTAGATTAATTAAGGTATTTCATGTGATACTAAGACGTATGGGATGTTTCCTTGGCATGGCTTTATATATCAATATGAGAGTTAGAACTGTGGACTGTAATCAATTACCTCTCATAGATGATAGAACATTTATTGGACTTCCTTTGTTGAATACTATTTATTAGAAAATATGCTAGCTAGTTTTAAATAAAAATATAGTAAATGCAATAACAGTTGCAAACACTTAATTTGTCATGTTTTAATATTTCTTGAAATTATTTGCTTATTACATAAGCATTATGTCGTAAAATATAGCATTCTAACATGTCTTTAAATCCCATTATACCACATCTACGTTTATAATTCAACACGCACACATATATAATTTATGTCGATTGATTATTGCCGGTGTTCAGAGTTCGCTCGATTTGCTGTTTATTACCCTGCCAATACAGATGCATACTCATATACCTAGTTATGTCCAAACCCATAGGGCGAGTCGCGCCAGTCTTCATTTTCCGCGGCCGACGCCACGCGACGCCCGGAAGTGTTTATTTTTCATTTCCTCCCGCTCTGACCGAAGCCCGGGGGTTTTCAAACCGGACCAAGTAACACGCAACAGCGTTCCGCTCGTTATAAACTCATAAATAACTCGTGCAAGAAGTAAATAATTGATAGTTTAGATGAACGTAATAATGTTATAATAGTATCCAAAATTTAAGGTGAAAAAGTTAAATACAACCCTAATACTTGGTTTTTAGTAGGTTGAAATATTGAAATTTAGTTATGATTCGTATGAAATTTTTGTTATACCTATATATTCTTATATCTTTGAAAAAATATTCAATCTTTACTTTCTATGAATTACATAAATCATATTTTCTAAGCAATTTATGAAATCAATAAACATAATATTAATTAAATGAACCCTGATAGCCCCCGGACCTTGTAGATAACGCGTTTTGCTTCCACGCGGTCCCCTTTTAGCGTTTATTTGTTTACGCCGACGTTGTTTGTGGGATGTTATCAATTATTTTTAAACCTACCCTCTTCATCACTCGTTAAAGGCGAAATTAATTACTGATATCCCGCTATCTTTAAAAATACGGATGATTATTTTCATATCCTTTTAAACATTAAATTAATTAAAAGTGCTTAAAATTAAGGATAAAAATTGAGGGTAAAAATAGGTAAAAATAATATCTTACAGATACTAAGTAGGTACGTATAACTTGTAGTACAATTGAGTGACTCAAAACTAATATTTCATATGACTTCGTTCGTATAAATAAATATTTCATGGACGAACTGCGCGATACATCTGCGAACTGTGGAAAATTAAAGTCCTCGGAGTGTCGGACAAACTTTGTTATTCAAAACATAACTTGGTATCTGCACCAGTGCAAAAGGATATGAAATAATTATATTGTGAAGTCAATCTGTTTGATTGTTTTTTAAAACTGAATATAATCCACTTCAAAAACTTAATTACAGAATACCTAATAGAGTATGTTTTATCCATATATCGTACTAGCATTCCGCCCGCGATATCGACCACGTGACCAAAAAAATGAACAGCATTCATACATGTGACATTTTTAACATAGCGCCATATATCGGAATTTGTCAATTTAGGAGTGATCCAGATGTCCACTATTATGGACCTTCACCTTGGATGTTTCCGTGTGATAAGATGTAGACTTTATCTGAATTTACCTAAACTTAGTTATAAGTTATTTCATTGTTTGATCGTGTCTCTAAATAACCTATAAAAACTCATTCATTCATTCATTCATTCAAAAACTAAATTTTAGTTATAACACTCCAAATAACTCAGGCCTAAAGCGTACACGTAAACAAAAACAACAATATTTCCCTCAAAATAAAGATTTCCTATAAGATTTTTCTTTGATTAATACGTTGTACGTAGGTACATCTGTGTACGAGATAGAATAATAGGTAGGTGTTAGGAATTTTATTGGAATGTGACGGTTCGTTTATCTCAATATCTCAGACGGACCGTACGTGCGACCCCTGAAATAAATGTTAGCCTCCGAGCAGACTGAACAGTGAACACGTATGCAATAATGTTTCTTTGTATAGTTTTATTTTGAACATCGTCGCTGAGAATTTTTTTTACTATTTGTTTTTTTTTAATTTCTAGACATATTCAATTCAATTCAGCGATTGAAAGTAGAGTACTTTAATAAATGACGATATAATAGAGACAATGTTTATACTTTATACTTCGCGATTTTATCGTAATTTTGCGTGACTACTGCATTATTCGATTTTAAAATTGTTGAAAACAATTAAACCTAACTTACTTGATTGAATGTCCATAGGACAGAGAACGTTCAGTGCTTGGTGTGGAGCAGAGAACGTTCAGTGCGCCGTTATCGCGTTCGGTCTTGGGCTGCCCCTACCGATCGTGGCCAGAATTGCCTAGGCAAATCATGCTTCTTTTTCCCTTGTGGAGTCCCTTCTGGGACTTTCCTGGGTATATGTGAAATATTCCGTCTGAGAGTGTGGCCGATCAATGCCCATTTACGGCGTAAGATGTGTCGATTAATCGGTGTCTCGTGGCAGCGTTCCAACAGTTGTTCATTGGAAATCTTCTCAGTTATCATAGTTTGAATTTGAGGTGGTCTACCTCAAACTCAAACTATTATTTATTCTATAAGACGTCTTATAGAAGCACTTTTGAATCGTCATAACATAGTTTTGGAAAACAGTTTCTACAGAGGAGAATCGGTAAGCAACTCTGTAGTTGTCTTTTAAAACTATGTCAATTTAACATTTTAATTCTACATAGGTAATATTGTGTACATAATAATGATGCCAAAGAACTCTCCTGTGGTTCCTAAGTGATAACAATTCATGAATTTTAATCTTCATTCATATGTTCATTAATGCTGTAGTAGGCTCACTGAACTAATTCATTTTTAATATACTTAGGTTTCAAATTTAGCACTACTAGTCTTTTAAATACTATGAGGAAATTTTCCTCTACACTTCCCTATCTACTTAATAAACTGATACAAAAATGTGGCATCCGATAAATATTATTGTTATTTTATGTATCTAAGTACACAATACCATTATAATATCTAAATATTATAATTATTATTTGTCAATACCTAATTCCAACAGCATTTAATCTTCAATATTGCCTGCTTAAAACTATTTCATTATATCAGCCGAAGAGCATTTTTTGGTTATAGTAAACTTTAATAAATTTAATTTAGGATATACCTACAACTGTGAAATAAATATTATCCTACTGATACTAATGGTGCTAAATGATTTATTTGAAACTAGCTTTTGCCTGTGACTTCAATCGCGTTTGAAATGTAGATCTTAAACCATCTCGAATCCATATAAGACAAATAACAAAATTTCATAACATTTAGGAGTTCCGGGTCAAGAAGCACACAAAAGGAATATAATATAACTTTATAAAGATACTATATATAAAAAAAAATAAAAAAATGTCTCGGTCTGGCAGGACACAGAAGGCTGATCACCTACTTGTCCCTAAAGAAAATTGATCAGTGAAACGGATGTACATCATCTGCCCCATACCCCACTAGGGGACACGGGACTTCACGTTTATAAAGATACGCATAATTTGCACGCATTATATATTTAAGCAGTGGTGGAAATGTTGTTAGGACCATGGAATTAAAGCAAAAATCGAGGATTGAACTTGAAATTGATTTTGCAATTTATCTGCACATGATCCAAATTACCCACAGCTCATAACGGTGAAGGAAAATATCGTGAAGAAACCGGCGTTTCGTACAAAAAGCTCGACGATATGTAACATGGTGGATTAAGGCCTCCCTCATAGGAGACCTAGGTCTCTGCAGTGGAAACATATGGGCTGATGATGATAAAGATTATATAATTATAAAACAAATTAAAAAACCCACATAGAATGACATGAAGAAATTTAAATAAAACAATCTTTAAAATATCGTCTTTATTCATATAGAAACGGCCTTATAAACTACAGTTAACAGATTTGGGCTTAGAAGATAAGGAATGAGAATCTACGTCATTGACCGAATGTCATGCAAAATAAACTCTTTAGGAAACTTTTTGTACAATTATTGCGTAGACTCCCATCTACTATCACAGTCCAAAAGCTTATGTTATAATGATAGTGAGATAATGCCAGGAAAACATCACACTACCGAAATAAAAGCAGTAAAGAAATGAGCGTATTCCTAATAAATACAATAGTTCATGTATAAATACCGCTCGAAACCAAAACTTCCTTAAAACATTTCTTAATATGTGGAATGTTAAACAGTTATTTAATTATACTGTGGACAGTATCATTTGTTAATAAAATAAGACGACTTATTAGCACTTGCCAGTAACATATATATATATAAGGAAACAACAAGCCATGTCTACTTTTTGGTATAGCATAGATGTATCTTTCTACCTTAATGTTTTAACATTGCAATTTATGTTGCTGTCAGACAGATTTCTCATATTTTCTTTCCCACATTTTGCTCTGGATGTCCCATTGTTAATAACTACTGAGCTAAAACAGTTTACTAACCAAGTATCTGTATCCATTGCTTTAAAAAACCAGTTTATATTTACTAATTGAATCATTAAAAATAATTAATATATATTCCAAAATGTTTTACAGTATTTGTGAAAAAAATATGTACTTGTTGTTTTATTACACTTTGTTATGTTATATTACATGCTGTAATTGGAAGAAAATTATTCGTAATATCATCATCATAATGTCAGGTTGACTTTAAAATATCACATAATATAACATTTTCAAAGAAATAAAAAGCTATAAAATACACTTCCTGATATTATACGATTTTTAACTAAGCAAGTAAAACAAATTGTTTTATGTATACATTTAGATTTATAGGAAAGTCTACATAAAGGATAATATTTTCATACAATATATTGGAACATAGCTTTATTAAACCATAAGTAATTTCTAAAAAAATTTGTAAATACAAAAACAAAGTATTTGTTTTATTACATCTATGGTTTAAGTGAAATATTTGAATTTGAATATCATAATTTTGTCCAAATACAATAATTCTTTTATCTCAATACTTAACTAATGCCATAGCTTAAATAAGTTATTAATACACAACACAAATAAATACAACAAAAATTATAAGCTTTTTAAATGCAATATTATAATATATCAGCTAGGATAGTGTTGATGCCAACTTCAAGTATGTATTTGAGAGTATTTTACACATAATGCATTTTTTACAAACAAATATGAATAATTTAAGTTCTTTACAATAAGTGCAGTTATATGCACTTACATATTCACGAATGACTAGAATTTTTAGCCACTGGTATGTAACTTTTTTCAACAATACAATATGGATACAAAACTCTCAAATCATAGAATAATGAAAGTGTTTCATTTAGCATAGTGATTAATATAGTATTTTGTTGACTCAATCATCCAACCGACAATTTTAACACAGTGTATCAAACTAAACGCACAGTATAAAGAGCAGCATACAGTAGTACAATAATAGCCGATAATATTATAGTAATTAAGAAAATATTACAACATGTGCGCAGCAGCCCGTAAAGAGTGTCCCGAGCGGCTAACATGGCGCATGTAGCTCGTGCTGGGTCGTGGCTGCTAACAACTTCCCGCGTCTCCCTTACCCC
>NC_052118.1:7069076-7082397 GCF_012273895.1 Zerene cesonia | reverse complement strand
CTATCTAAACTAAACGTCTTGGTTTACCAACTGTATGGATCATTAGACTGTGCTAAAAGTGTCCTTTTACATATACACAAAAGTCTCTTAAGCTTAACTTAATAGATAGCGTAAAATTCGTTAGCGATAGATTAGGCTTTTAAGAAATATAAAATATTAAACTGTTCTGTAACTCCTATCAGTGTGATTTAGAAAAATATGTCTATGTACTCACAAACTTCATTCCATTTTCAAAACTCATTTCGTTATCATCATTGGGCTTCATGCTAATAGTAAAATATTCCTAAACACTTAAAATTGTTTAACAAAATAGTTCTGTAACCTACCTTTTTTAAATATTGCTTGAATGTTGAGAAGCCCCAATATCATTAGAGGGTATTAACACCATACAGAAATAAGTGAGTTTCTAAAAACCTTTTCTTGACTTTGTGCCTCACTTGAAATTCTCCAAAAATTCCTTTGTAAGTTGGTCAAATATAGAAATATTATAGTATAGACTTACTACCACTACTTGACCAATTAATGAGCTGATCTGGCGATCCATCCTCTATATCTAGTAACAAATTGTTCTTGGATTCATCTTTAGATGAACGTAAAACAATGTCCTCATCATTTGTTTGAAGATTTACATAGGACAATGATTTCCTTTTCTGTTCCAGGTCGAATATTTCTAGGTCTTCGTCTTCATCATCATCAGATTCCATTGTGAGTGGTATTCGAGATAGTTCTAGATTCTCCCGCCGGTCATCAGAATGGAGAACACCATATCTGAATTGGTTTGATTCACCGGTACCATGATTATTACTGGCGTCAAACTTTTTGTGTTTGTTTCTGGAAAATAATTATTTCATGTGTAATGTTTTTGCATGCTAGCATTGGTTCCATAGTGTGTTATATACTAAACTAAAATAGTATACATACAGTGTTCATATTTGTACAAATAGTGTACATATTTGTGTTGCTTTTTTTCCAATTGTATACTAACAATACATATTTTGTATATTTTTATACAGTATTCTAAATTTTCATTGTTTTTTCAATATTACTTTTCAAAAATTGACTTGATTAATATGTATCACCTTAAAATTTTTATTTTATCTATAACTAGCGTTCTCCCCCGGCTTCGCCCGTGGTACATGTATAGCCTATAGCCTTCCTCAATAAATGGGCTATATAACACTGAAGGAATTTTTCAAATCGGACCATCAGTTCCTGGGATTAGTGCATTCAATCAAATAAACAAACAAACTCTTCAGCTCTATAATATTAGTATGGATGTTGATGTCATAGGCCACAATTCTCCCTAAGTTTGCCATACATTTTTTTATATTTAATTGTGAGCAATAATATATGGTTAAGATTATAGACTTTATGTAATTCATTTATAAGAAAAGAGTTATATATAATACTAGCAGCACGCCCTGGCTCCACCCAGGTAGTCCTTTTAAGTAGGATCAAACTGCATATGGTTTGCAAATTTGATTATATATGGTTGAGTAGTTTAGGAGTCCATCAGGGACAAACAATTTGACATGTTATTTATATATATTAAGAAAGGGGACTTGTATAAGAGGAAAGAGAAGACAAGAAGAATTACAAAAGAAACTACTGTTATAATTTTTGCTACATCTCATAGCTTTTAGTCAATGAATGTATAATATTAAATGATGTAACAAGGAAATTAATCTAGACTATATATAATTCCCTGTGATAGCAATTGTATTCCTTTTTTCATTATAAATGATTTATTACCGGTAAAATATAAGGTAAGCAACAGCAAGAAGTGTCAGGCCTCCGAAAACTATTAAAGCTCTCTTTATAACACCAGGACTATTAACGTCAATAGCTGAGGATTCATCTTTCTTATTGGTGATATTCTTGTTCGGTGCTGGATCACTGAGCTTGGAAATTGTAGGTGGAGCAGTTGTGACATTTTCGTTTGGTTTATCAGGAGAAACTGAAATTTTTTAATTACACATATTAATACTTGGGTTTTAAATCTTCTCCTAAAAGGAAAAATTTAATAACATTAAAAGATTTTTTAAATTATTTATACAAAATATATATACATAGATATTACTGGTAGCTACATAATGAAACAACTAAATACAACTTATCTGAAAACTGTACCTCTAGAGTAATAAATAAAAACAATAGTGTGTTTGTTACCATGCTACCTCAAATCTAAAAAAATACTTATAAGTTACACATAATTATTAAGTTATATACACCTTTCTATGCTAATAAAAACATTACTAATGTAACAGAGTAGTTGATTACATATAATGTGTCTAGAGAAAGCAAGGAGTGACATAGGCTACTTTTTAGTTCCATGCAATGTCTCATTAACATTGAGATTTAGTTTGATTACAAGCAAATGCATGGTATGTAGTACAAATAAGATATAACTCAATATGAAATAATTATCTTCAATTTATGAGAGAAACTATAATTTGTGAATACATATCAAATAGCTTTATTGAAATCAATCGAGCAGTTCCTAATTTTAGCACATTTAAAAAGAACAAACTCTTCAGCTTTATGTCATTAGAATACATTTAAATGTATTCCATGATATGAATAAAAAAAAATTCAAACAGTAACTTACTTTTAACAGAAATTGTGTTTGTTTTATTCATTTGTTCTTGGTTGACATTTTGGTTATTATTTATTGGAACCAATGATGCTATCGAATTATTTTGAGGTGAAGCAATTTCTTGCTTAACAATTCCGCCTTCACTTTGTCCAATAATTATTTGCTCTGGTTCATCTTTTTTAACTGTTTGTTGGGGTTGGTTATCACTAGTTAACAGATCAGTTTCAACTTTAGGTAAAATTCCATCAGCTTCACGTTTCTTAACCCCTATAAAGTGCGGCACATTATCTACGTACGGTATAACACGAAACCCTTTGTCTAACTTAAAATAATTGAATTCATCTTCAAAATAATTTGGTTTCTCTTCATTTGTTCGTACACAATTCACAAACAGAATTAACAGCGCACACCGCACAATCATGATTGAACGTAAATTCCAATACAAAGAACTACTGTTTGTTATTACACTCTAGTCTCTATCATATTTTTGAACAATTTTCCTTCTTCACTTTGGAATATCCCCGTTATAACATGTATGTATGATGAGTTAGATTCTATGATTTAGATTTCTTATTAATTATTATTCTCTGACATAATATTATCTAACGTCAATAAATTTTTAAGAATTTGCAAAATATTGCAAATCACAAAATTACAAATCGAAACTTGGTGGTTTACACTTTATATGTTACGTCTGACAATCTTTGACATTTCAAATGCTTTGTCTATGAGAGGACAGAATCAGTCAAAGAGTAGTATTATTATGACTGATTCCGTATTATATAGTTCTTAATCTATGATGGACAGGATTGTCAATGGTCGTATTGCACCATTAAATCATTCCTCAGCTTAGAATATACGTAAGCTAGATTGTTTATGTGTACTCTACATGTTATCTTTTAATATTAATGTTTAAAGAGTAGATAAAATTAGAAACACACTGTTTACATCGCCTTCTCGAGTGCATTCAATAAGATATAAGAACATATAGATTCTTACAAAAAGGACATGTTTAGATGTGGTTAAACTTTTGGAGTCGATATTTTTATATATCAAAGCCTCAGGTAGTCCATAAGGTTCGCATTTAGAACCGATTTTGTTCGTAAAAAATGAATGTATGAATGGATCATTTATTACTGCATAATAAATTCTTTCAAAATGTTATATCCAGGTACCGAGATATCATTCATCTCATCTTTAAATGACAGCATACTCTGGTTGCTTCTTTCACCGGTTCTTAAACTGTAGGTATAAGGTGAAATGATAACATAATATCATGTGGTATTTTCATATTATAGTATTGTCTGGTGATGGTACCGAAGCTATGAGTGCTGCCTACTAGAATAAGGACGAGGGGCAGGACACTGAATCAAAATTCATATTTTTCAAATACACATTTGACACATCATGCCTAGTCTGTGCCCAAAGACCATTGACGAATTACGTTTACATTATTAGCTGACATAAGTCGTATATAGCCCGTATGGTAGTTGGTTGTAAAGTATAGAAATACGTATACCTATATAAAGATTTAAGTGGCGGGTCTGATGTAATGATGTTGATGCTCTATTCTTAAATATTAAAGAAACAAATAAAACAAACAATCTCATAAGTATTACGTAATTTATTCAAATAGACATTTATATTATATACTTTAAAGTAGAGATTCCAAACATTTAAATTTTTTGGTATCTAATTTAACATCGAGAAAACCACATATCCGATAAACCTAAAGATACAAATGTCGGTACATTTTCCAAACGTTAGGTACACAGTAAATATCATCTACAAAATTGAATAAGTTAGAAATAGTATAGAATTATAAAAGGGCTTACTATTAAGTGTTTAAAATTATCGGCAGTGATAAACCAAGCCAAACACGCATCGATTTTTTAGAATCGAATATTCATCGAGTAGCCTTCACAGAAACAAATACGATCGGGCTCTGAAATTTTTGTCTAATTGAAATTTTTCATTTTTCGTTTTATTTTTGTGTATCACTTAAAATAACTACATTCACTCGCATCTCACAAAGTGAGCACACATCACTCTCCGAAACTATAGCAATCAAGTACTAAAATTAGAAACAATAAATATAGTATAAATAATGTTTTATGAGCTATTTTTACAGAATCCGTAACATAACTATTATAATTAATGATATCGGGCGTAACGCCTTCGTTCATATCATAATAAATATTAAATAGGTATGACACCTATATGTAAATAATATAGACAGCTTATAAAAATAGATTGCACTTATAGATCGTTACGAAAATATTATTTTAGTGAAGTTATTTTCCAATGCAACGCAATTTTACACAACATTCTCAAACATCACAAATTTTTGTTTAACACATTAGCGGAGATTAAACGCAATAAGGAGAAAGAACTCTTTCAGCAAATACAATAAACACTTTATTTTCGTTATTTAGGTAAATATTAAATCTCAACACGTTAAAATACAGTGCTTATAAAAGATGAGCGTTGTATTAAAAAAATTGTTATTTTTATGGCCCCTTGCAATCAAAATATTTTGAATTAATATTCATCTTGGTTAAGCAGATTTTGTAATACCATCATACTGCAATCCGCGTCATGTTTTGGTGTTTCTATATTTAAGTACTTACTTTAAGACAATTATTTCGATACATCATCTAATTCATATAACTATATTTTCGTACGTAACATTTATAACTCTACGAGCTTATCCCAAATATTATGTTGGCTAATAAATTTTTGAAACGTTAATATATTAATAATTATTATACTTTTATCCTTAAATATTTACTACAGTATTTTTAAATGGAGAACGTCTCGAGAATTTTTTATATTGTAATCATTGACGACCTTTGTTTTCTTTTTGGATGAAATACCACAGTTCTAGTAAATAGAATAGTGTAGGTAATTCGATTCCACTTGTTTGATTGTTTTATCAAGTTCAGGTTCTTAAAATTATTCTTCATTATTTTCTTAAATTTGACTTTAAAGTCAGCAATAAGCAACAAAATTAGCCGCATTAATTCATTCGTTATATGTTGTTTACTTAGACATTAATTTAAATTATTATGATACCTCTACATCTTAACATTTAGATGTAAAATTACTTGTAGCATTGCCAATAATTCATTAAAATAGCCTACTAAAGTTTGGGTAAATAATAGGCTTTTATCCACATGAGATTTTGAAAACGCTGAGCTAGCTAGCAGATTCAAATAAAGGCCGTCAGTATGTCAATATGTTAGTTTTAGCCTCTCTAACATTCCTCATAAAGAAAATATTGTCAAATTTGATATCATTTTAACCCATGGCACTCGAACAAAGGAGGGAACTTTTCACAACAGGTTGTACAAAACTTTGTATTTTAAGAATAAATTGTGCTAATATTTTAATTGTATAAGAATGAGCAACGTACGTATATTTTGTCGTGTCAACAATTCTCATCAGTCTTGAAAAGTAAATATTGCAACGGTAAAGATAGTGGAATGTGAAAGAAAGTGAAACACACTGTAATATGAGAAATGAAAAAATGCGTGGGTACAAAAAGGTATAACTATTCTAAGCCACAATAAAGTTTTTCATTGAAAGTCTATTCCTTGACGAATTTATTGAACCCTTTTTAAGTAGGCGGCAAATGGAACACCGTGTAAATTATTAATGTATTTTGAGTTTGTTAGTCATCTTGTTCATTCATTCATGACAGAAATATGACTGTCCCATTCATAATTATGCTTATTTCATCGTAGTGTCTCATACATTGTACCGATCATTCCCTTTGATTGGTCTAAATAAAGATTTTCATGTTTATATTAATTGTTAACAGCTCCTGACGAATTATCCATCTCTATTATGTCTTATTTCACGCTAAATTGATATTCGAAAACATTCAGAAATCCGGGATTACGATTAAAGTCAAACTCTAAAGCTGACGCTCTACCTGCGCTACGATATCCAAATACTAGTAAGATTGAAAGTTGAAATTTAAATCTAACTACAATATTGCTGTCCCGGATTAGGACGAAATCGGTACGAAACCCTATTTTTACGGGCATAAGATCGCTTTCACATTGACAATAACAGTTGGACATTATCGTTGCAGGGGTTCATTCAAAATCGTGAAATTTTGAACTATTTTTGTTGGTTTTGCTTGATATCGTCAATATGAAAGTGTATTTGAACTAAATCCATATTAAATGGATGTTAGGTCGATTCATTCAAGACGAGCTTTGTAGCTTGTCTTCCAGATTTCGGCCAGAGTTACGGCCGAGTGGAAACGATGGAAAATGCAGAGCGGTAGAGTGAAACGTTGGACCAAAGACCAGGCGACGAAACCGTAGAAGTCCAGTTGAACCTGTAACGTTAACATACTAGAATTAGTAATAAGTAAACATTTATTGACATATGTCGTAATTAACATCATATTTGTCTATATAATATATTTCTGCAAATGTATTTTTCTTCTAGTATCTGTAATAGATGATGCTCAAAATTTTAAAGATTATAGCTTTTTCTAATATAATATAATGTGGGTGATCGCAAATGGCTCAAAAGAGTTTTTTTTTCTAAAGCGATTATGATAGCTCACCTCATAAAAGCTTTCACGTTTACAGTTTTAAACAAAACGAAAATAAATATACAACACGCTTCAACATTTTTGAAAGAATAGAAAAAAATGGTACACGAGTCGGGGTTCAAATACACTTCTTATAAATGTTCTCATTCACAAACAATTCAATACTATAAAACTAAAATATAACATAACACGTTACAAAACAGTGATTTCCCTAAAAATAACACTAACCGGGTTAGCGAGCACCTTCTGCGCCTCCACCGTGTAAATGAGCCACATAGTGACGTTACAGATGAGCAGGAAGGTGACGGCCTGGCGCGCGGGCTTGCTGCGCTCCTGCTCGGGCAGGTGCACGCGCCGCCGCGACACGTCCGCTATGAACAGCAGCTGCAGGATCACCTACGAAACGCCGTGGGACGTCAGCACGAGAGAAACAGACGAGGGTGAGGGAGAACGAGACTTTAAAACGCCTGGAGTTATGTAAAAGAGAGGAGGGTTTCGGAGACCATGAGACTTTAAGTACGAGATATTATCTTTAGTACCGGATATAATACTTTAGACTGTGGTAATGGGCACAGGACGACAATAAAACTCAAAATCAAACATTCATTTATTCAATAAGACTTCATATGGAAGCACTTTTGAATCGTCACAGATTTAACATTTATCACGGTTCGGAAAGCAGTTTCCACACAGAAGAGCCGGCAAAAACTTTATAGTTGCTCTTTTAAAACAAAATCAATTTTACATTTTAGTTCTACGTAATATGTAATATGAAAATGACATTTGACCTACTTGATTTCAGAAATTATATAGCATTTACAGAAATGTAAAACCATGTACAAAACTTATACCGATATAGCCTATCCTAAATTATAAATGGAATTTACCTTATTTTCTTTTTAGGCTTAATAAATCACAATTCATCGGTGATTTATGTATAAATATTTACGAAAGACAATTAAATAACTCACCTGCAGCACGCTCAAGCATCCGGTAATCATCACAAGCAAGTTAGGTTCGTGCGTGAAAGCCCCCATCCCACCGGCGATGATGCTGAACACGGCGTACGTAAAGAGTCCAAACGCGGAGACACGAAGCAGTATGTCATTCAAATCCGACTGTTCTTCAGAACGGAACTTCAACGATTGCACCCTGCGAAGAGGCTCGGTACAGGAGGGAGGATCTGAGCTCCACTTCATTACTCTACCACTAATTTCATAAGGTGCAACCAAATATGGTTAAAATTAAACATGGGAATATGTTAATCACACAAGTGACGTTGTGAAAGATGGTGTGGCGATCGAAGTTAAATATGGAGCCGATGTTACGAGGATTCGAGGATAAGGTTAGAATTGGAGGGGAGGGGAAGAACAAAAAAAATAATGAACGAAAGAAACTAAATAAACTTTTAAATATAAATAACTAAAAATTTGAAAAATAAAAACAAATTTATCGAAAAAAATCATTTGGGGTACATGCAAATAATTAATCATCACAAACTACATGATCTTCTACAGATTCATGGTACTTAGTAGGAACTGTTGAAATATATTTTACGTTTTTTTCCAACGTCCTAAAAGACTTAATATAAATAATACTATATGTTCAATTAACTAATGATAACTATAACAACCCTTACCGAATAAATCCAATCAAGATAGCCAGAATCGAGAGCACCATCAGCGCGCAATGCGACACGTCCGCCAAGTAAATGGACAAGCGCTTCAACTCCTGGTGTCTTATCAGTACGAAGAACAGAATCAGGCAGATCAATGAAGCGACGAGAAGGAGAAGACCACAGAAAAGACCCTTGGATGCCCCAGCGCAGTCTACTCGGTTGCCCCTCTGAGCCGCTGCCAAAGCCGCCGCCCTGCGGGACAGAACAGCCTCCAGACGTCTTTCCAGATCTTCGTCGTTGGCGACGCTGCAACCAAACGTGTATTGTCATGTGCTATTTAGGTGACATTTTTAATATTTTGCTGAGATTATTAAGGATTTATTAAGATTAAAATGTAGACTGACGTCGGATATCAATAAATATAGTTACGTGTATGATTTTGGAACTATGAATATGTTATGATCAATTAACAGAAATTATTTAAAAGTGGAGCATATAAATGTTATGGCTTTGTTCTTTTTGATAAATTTGACGTAATTTTTTTTAAGATAAAGCTCGAAGTAATTTATGGCAGAATGAAAATATGAAGACGGAAAGATAGATGCATTATCAGCTGCTCCAGACTTACTTAAAATTAACCTTATCTACCGACAAATTATTTTTTTCATTTCATACGAACAATATTAGGAACTATATAGAAACTTGTTAATGGATCTACTAAAACTACAGAGTTAATAAGGTCAGTCGTAATCTACATTAATGGTTACTTAAATACAGGTTTGGTTGCATTAGTCACAAGTTATAAGGAAATTTATGTCCGTTTATTCACACTAGGTCACATTAACCTTTTAAAAATAAGCGAGCAGGTATCTAATTTTTCGATTGTATCCTTATGTGAATATAATGAAATGAGGATGATGTTTAATCTATTTCACCAACCTGGGATAACGGCCAATATGCTTCCACATGACGTAAATTACAGCAGCTCCAATAAGCGAATATTCAATGATGAAAGGGTAAAGATATGGTGCGGAGTCGGTAACAATTGTTCCCATTATTGGATTCCTTCCACATACCGTTGTGTTATCAATATTGGCTATCAAAGCTGCTGGATTTAAACTATCGAATGATTCGAATATCTCCGTAGCGTTGTTGGCTGAAAATAAAAAATATTTATTACACATCTATAATAAGTTCTATGATCGTAGGTTAAACTACTTTGAGCAATATAATTGCTTAACATAGATTACAATGAAAATAGCCTAGTCACATTTAGAAGTTCTTTGTCTTCTTCTTAGTCCTTGACAATACCATCCATGCCACTTTACTTCCATGTCGACGTAAACATAAACATGCTACACGAAATGAAAATAATATCTACAACGAATAACGTGCTAATAAAATACGTGAAAAATAGCTGAAACCGCAAATAAAAAGTGCTACTGCGTGGAACCAAATGTTAGACCGGAGACCGACAAACCTGGTGAATGTGGTGGTTCATCGACACGATATGTTTCGACACTATTGCCCCATTCATCTTTATCATATATTGGTCCTGGAGTCGAAGCCACAATACTTGAAACTGTACTAACAATAGGTTTCACAGTTGAGGAATAAAGCCATTGGAACACTTCCAACATGGCCGTTTGAGTCGGTGTAGGCTTCGTTTCAGCAGTTATCGGGGTATATGTAGTTGTGAACGGATTGTCATTGGGCCAGGACCCTCTAACCCCATGGTTTTGGTTCTCGTATCCTATTGTGCTCTTTATAGTGTCGATGAATTTCGATTTGGGTACAAACGCCCCACCAAAATTGTTATATGGAGAATGAGTCGCTGAAAATTGTTAGTTTTTATTTTATTTATGTTAATGTACAGTCATGCATGTTAATATGAGGGGTTGATTGGTTAATGGGGTGGTTTAGTTAATGTTAAGCTCACTTGTGGTGGGTGTCGTTGTTGGTGCAGAAGTGGTTGAAGTAACCGCATTCAAGATTTGTTCACCAGTATTTTTAGCAACTGTTGTTGCAGTCGAAGCTACTGTGGTGGCCACCGTAGACACAGCACCAATCACTTTGCCCGAATGTCTCAAGGTATGCTTTCGAATGACTTCTGCAAAATTCAGAACAGTTTTTACTGTAAGTTTGGATTTAAAGGGGCAGAATGTTTAAAAGAGTAATGTATGGAATATGAATAATATATTACTTCCAAGTACGCCTTCTCCAGGTAATCCAAGAGGATTCTTGACATGATAATCGGTTATTTCCTTCAGCGATTCTAACACAAGTGTGCGTATCCATACACAAATATTTGTCGCCACGACGTGCATCAAACCAAAACGAGCGATAACTTTAAATCGATGTATGTTTAACTGAAAAGTAAATTAAACATTATTAGATAAGTAAAAAAAAAATAATGCTACTTATACATATGCTTATGTTAAATTTATCAGTGAATACTTACCCGTGAATTCATGAAAATGAAATACATTTGCATAAAGGTGAAAACCATTTGTAAGACGGGGTTAACTCCTTTCAAGATGAGATAGCATGGCGAGTCTAAGGGTAACTCAAAGAAAGTTCCAAACTCCAAGCCGTTGTATATCATTGTCCCCAAGCCAAACGCTGCAAGTTAAGTGTTCATAATTCATTAAACGAAAATTCATTAAAATTAATTTTTATATTATAATATACACATGAGGCAAAGTATATCCATAACACATATATCGATAATTTTTTAATAAAGCCAAATTTCTAATCCAACAATTAAAAAAACACTATGTTTGTAGTCAAACATAGGCCACGTTAATTTACCAATAGCTCCGATTCTCAGGAAGAAGCTTCCGTGGCTATGATCATTCTGCGAAGTTTTGCGCCTGCGTACTGGCCGAGCGACGGGCCCTGCCTCCAACTCCACCACGTCTTGTTGCTAGGTCAAAAACGCAATATCTGGTTTAAAGCATCTAAAATTCTATAGCTATAAAGCTTTGGTACAAGGACAATATAATATGAAATTAAATATTTCATATTTTTTAAATACTGGGAAGATACCGTTATAACATATTTCCGATCTGATATAGAAAATGCTATTCATAAATTATAATAAGTCATGAAAAAGTAGGTTATGCAGTATGCTTGTTCAATAATGCAAGATTCGTTTCGCTCTATTCAAAGATTAACAAAAGAGGAAATTTATGTTTAAATTACGTTAATGTTTTGCTATTGTAAAATGGCAAGCAAATGTAACGTTTAAATACAAATCGCTGGATAACGGTAACTTCAATTTGTTATAAACGATATTAGTATAGTATATGTTTATGTTAACTGTTTAATTTGATAGGGATAATGGATAAATTGTCGTATTTAATATATTTCGATTTTGGAAGCAAAGGGAAAATAGCAGAAAAAACAACAAAAGCTATGCATGATTGCGGACGAACTACACAGCACATCCAAAGCAAACCGAATGATACACGACAATTCAAGCAGGATTCTTCAACCAAACCTCACCTGTTCGGAGGTATACAATTGCGCCATTTGCATTTGTAATTGTTGTTGTCGAACTTTATCACGCATCTTACGGGGATACACCTCCTGCCCAAATCATATGGAAAAACAAAAGAATAGGCAGCGTAAACAAAAACAGGGGTCATGCGGCGACATCCTATCGAAGCTCTATGTCTTTGTGTGAGTAAAAATTGCAAAAGTGCGAAAACAAAAGATTATTTACAAAATCATAATCCTAAAAAATTAATGACGGAAAACTGCGTTAACTAGCAACACATGAAATGGGATATGGCGTAATTTTTCTATGGTATAAGTGGATGTGCTTACGATGTGCTGTGTATGGTGATACTTATAAATTCTTACCTGGAAACTCTGTTTTTTGCTATCTTTGGCAGATTTATCTTTTCCGTCCTTGTCTTTATCCTTAGACTTCCCATCTTTCTTGCCGTCTTTTTTCCCATCCTTGCCATCTTTACTTTCCTTGTCTTTGGTTTTCTTTTCTTTTTCTTTCTTCGGCTTCTTTTCCTTTGGTGGTGGCTTCGGTTTCGGAGGACTGCCGTTACAGCATGCGCTTTCTATGGATCAAAATATTTTCTACTTCATAACGACTAATCCGTTCTAAGATATTTCTTATTTCTATTGATTAAGCAGTTAACAAACCTTGTAGCAGGAAACAGAAGACGTACAGCAGGAACAAGATGCTCATGCCGTAGAGATATGTGAAGAAACCCTCATAGTAGTAGAGGGGTAAGTTGTGTGTTATCACATCGCTGATGACGTACGCGATGCACACAACGACCAAAAGTTTCGCGTAGATGAAACTTGAAATGATGAAGAGTGAGGTCCTGAAAAGACAATAAAATAATATTGTAACAAGCACCCATTTTAAAATCATTACTTTTAATTATATTTTTGAAATGTGAGACTTATTTGAACTATAATTATTTTCTACAAAGGAGTTCACCGACGTCCCGGGGGACGATACCGCTCCAATTTCCAAAATACCAAATGATAACAATTAATTATCAAA
>NC_052118.1:7023675-7068076 GCF_012273895.1 Zerene cesonia | reverse complement strand
AAGGAGTTCACCGACGTCCCGGGGGACGATACCGCTCCAATTTCCAAAATACCAAATGATAACAATTAATTATCAAATTCAAAAAGGATCTGGTCAACCGATTGAAAACCCACAAATTATCAAGCAACAAAACCCAAAATTAGTAATATAAGTCGAAATAGGAACCTCCAGCTGTATCAAAGAACGAGAAGAATATCTGTTATATGACCGTTTAATTTTTAGTTTTATAGCATTGAAATTTAATTTTTAGTTTTATAGCATTGAAAAAATTCGATCACGAGGCATTTTTCTTATTCAAAATTTCTTAGATATGACCGTGTTAGAGTTCCTTGTTTATCCCTTCGTACGAGTACTACATATGACCACGCTCGCTGTAAAGTGTTCGAAACGTCGGGTTAATAATATAATGAATAAATCGCGTTTAAAATCCGTTGAAAAGTTTTTAATTTCTAAATGTATAATACTCGCGTGAAACCAAACACAAGAAAATACTACATATGACATTTTATACAAATTACAAATTTTGTATCTCCACAATTTTGCAATAAACGACGAAGCCAGAATATAAAGTTTTCAGATAAGTTCAGTACTTATAACTGTGCTGTTTTTGTTTAAATTTACGCCCGACTGTTGACCTAGTTGCGATGCACGCGCGCATTTTAGAGTAACTAATTATTTAAGAAACTGCACTTAATGCTATTTAAAACTAAAAAATTAAACTGATTTTTGTTTGTTTAAATATAATATTTTATATAGTTTTGGGCCACGTCTATTGCAATATTATTACTACTGTAGGTACTTATGTTAACTTATGTTAATTTAAGCTCATTTGTATACAAATGCCAAGATGATGACTTTCAAAAATTTGGTATATCTATATAAATAAAAATGAATCGCCAAATGTGTTGCTAAGCAGAAAACTCCATAACAGCTTGAACAATTGGGCTTTTTTTTATTTTTGTAGAGAGATAGATTCTCATGATGGTATATACCGTTGGTAAATATTGAAAATGTGCTATGACGATTCAAATGTGCTTCTATAACAAGTGTAATTGAATGAATAAATGTTTGAGTTTATGGAAAAAATATGTACCACTGGCGAAGCCGGGGCGGACGGCAGGTTTTAAATAGAGTTGAGGATAATTTATATGAAGGATAAAGTATTTTTAACATAATAATTTATGATAATTAATTATTTGATTATGGTTTTACATTTTTTTTAATATATGTAACTAATACAAGTTATATATTTTTAAATTTATTATACTTACTACGTAGTTTACTTATTTTAATAACATAAAAATTAGCAATCACTCTCGACAATGTGACATCCCTAAAAAAATAAAATCATAACTCCTATCAGCACGTACTTCTTCGATGGCTTCGGTTGAACGCATTTCAGTTCCATCTCTTTGTTAGCAGTGTTATGTTTTTCGGCGATCGCGATATCGCTGCCCTGCTGGCGATGCTGCCCAACAGGCAATGTTGCCATATTATCCACGGCTTCGAGCTCCACCGTCGCCACTTTCACCTCAGCCTCCGTAGGCTGATGCTTATCCTTACCCATCGCTGAACGTTAAGAAACACTTCACAAGATTACGGACATCTTAAGAACGATCAGGATTAAGGACAAGGTAAGGGTGGGATCCGCGAGGAGCACTTTGGATATAAAAAGGCTCCGGAAGCAAGAAGGTGCGGCTTCGACTCGCTACCCGCGGGTCGAGTGTGCCGAGAGTTGCGCAGTAATGGATGCTGCGCGCATAAGAGCTCCCGTAGGGGCGGCAAACACGGACGCACCCTTTTGCGAAATGGCACTTTTAATATCGGAGGGTCGTATTACACGGTGGTAACTGGGGGCCGATATTATAAAGGGGCGTAGCGTCTTTCGTAACGATTGCAAGAATTGTTTAATGAATCACCCTTTTTATTTTCTAGGTGTATATTTATTAAAATGACATTAAACTCTACCAGTTGCACTGGAAATTTGAAGATAACTTACGATTAATCAACACTATGTGTTTACATCCTAAATAATTTGAATAGTTCTTAAAATTGCATTGTTGACAACCCTAAAGCTGGGCGACACGCGGTCGATAGAGGCGCGTCTCTCCCGGTAACTTTGGGAGGCTGCGCGAGCGACCCAGTGACCCGGCCTTTACTATGAATACTTCTAACAAAAACCTCTATTACTTAAGTGCCATACCACGTCTGCGATGCAACCCTAATGATTCATAATGGAATGCATACGCACGTGTGTCATATAGGACGCTGGTCGAGAAAAAAAGCATAATGGTCTCAAAGGATGAAAGGCGATGCGCATGCCCGGTCCTGATTGAATAGTAACTGTGAAAGGTCGCTGAACTTCAATACAAACACAACATAATAGTGTCATTGTACTCACTTTAAATTGGCACACTATCTTCAATAACCAAAATTTGGACCACAGATACTTATTTCGAAGCTAGGTTGTTTAATACTAATAAATATAGTTAGTTTTAAAATAATAAATATTTTTGAATGCAACGGTGTTCCAGTGTCCCAGTGTCCCAGTGTCCTAGATAATATCCACAGGGTACAATCTATATTGTTCCTGTTTATTTAGAGATAGGTGTAGTATTAATATAACAATTTAATTTAAGATAATTTATACTATGTATAGGTACTACGTAACACTAATTGATTGCTTTTTATTTTGGAAATAAACATATTAAAATCAATTTAACTTTTTAAAATATAAATATTTAAAAACTTCGTGTGTCTTAAAAGAAGAGGCATTCTTTACGACTTTAAGGGCGTATATCGCGTCAAGGATTTTTTTTACCAACAAACCTATTTAGAAGCCTTTATTTTATTTTTAGTAGTAGGTAGGTATTAGAGAAAATATTCCCGTTGTTTTTTCATCCTCCGGAGATAGATATAAACGCCTTAAAAATATTTATTAACAATATCATGTAGCCATTTACGTAAAACCTAATATATCTACCTATTATCATATAAAAATTTCTCAAATTCTACTCAGTGGTTTTTTAATACAAATAGACAAGAAAAAACCTAAACACTGTTTTGATGTCTATAACACACTCATGTTGCAAAACAAACACTAGCATGAAAAGAAAAAAAGTCACAGAAATTTTCAGGTTATTGTTTTATTATGTAGAGCCAGCCAGAAGCCAAGATTTCGATCTTTACAAGTAAACAGGTATTAAACATACTGTTTATATATTATTTATATACTTAATATGATAAAGCTGAAGAGTTTGTTTGTTTGTTTGAACTAGCTAATCTCCGGAACTGCTGGTCCGGTTTGAAAATTTATTTCAGTGTTAGATAGCCCATGTATTGAGGAAGGCTATAGGCTATATATGTACCACGGGCGAAGCCGGGACGGACCGCTAATATCTAAATATTACGCATTTCTTACCACCAGTACCAGACTTATATTCTATTCAATTAGTAGTACTTAGCTGACTTCAACACATACGTTAAAATCGTCGCGAACATTCTAAGTAGTCAGCTTACGACATTGTAAGACTGTTTAGTGCTTATATGTGACCAGATTTCATAATTAGGTTTATTTTTAATTACTACGCGGATTATGACTTCACAATGAGCAATAAATTCTACTCAGGTCCAAGGATTTAAACCGTTGTATAATGCGTTAAGATTATCGCTGTTATGACCTTTATTTCTACCAATGTCGAAGTATCAAATGACATGCATTAAACATAAAAACAATGCAGTTACGTAATGTTTTTAATAATACGTACGTCTAGATATTATCTGTATAAAAGTGGGTAGCGATGTAAACGTCCTACGATTATCCCATTTACATGAATTAAATACCAGCGTGTTATTTACCTATTGGAAACACATCAACATAATTATCGCAAACTCGGATATTTAATTATTTAACTAGGTCCACTTCTTTAAAGAGCGATACGTATTTTAGGAAAGGAGTGAGTAGTACACGTACTAACTTTTTAGTAATCTGTGGAAGTACTTATAATCAGTCATCCTACATATATTTAAAAATAGGAAAGTTCTTTTTAACAAACATATAATATGTACGTTTCATGATTGGTTAAATTCCACTTAAAACAGGTGGTAAATATAGGGAAATTATATAAAAAACTGCGAATTAATACATAGAGTACATGCAATCATCTGTTAAAAAATCTTTTTAGGAGTTTTTTAAAAAAATATCGGTTTTCAATCTACTCTATATAAATTTTTGTTTTTTCGTACAATTCTTGTCAATCAAACATAAAAATATCAATTTCATAGCTCTATTGTTCTAATAGTTATTGTTACATTAAAAAATAATCGTAACGAGAGTTATCGATAAAAAACAAAGATACTTTAACAATTTTCACCGTTCATATATTATATCTTTTTGTACTCGCGAGAACAACTTAATTATCCGACCATCGAACGGTGGACGCTTTGATTGCAGCTTCCTGCCCTTTATTTACATTTAAATTGTCTGTAAAGACTTTTGTGATGTCATGGCTACTTTAATTTATCCCCTATGAATTTATAGGTCAATTTATGACGGGAATTATGACCACTTTTTCGTGTCAAGTTTAGATTAGGGGCGTTAGTAGGAACAAGACGCAAAGGGGGACTTAATTTGTTTAGTTTAGAATAGTCATGTGAGTCCTAATTTAATTTTCATCAAGCTTTGAATATAATCTAATTAATTTTACAAAAAGGTACACATTTACACCGAACACCTGGAAAACATTTGAATTAAAAACGCAGTTTTATTTATAAATGCCTACAATTCGTGAGAGATGTTTTTTAACTACTTATCAAGGCTAAAGTCCTGAATTCAACTTTAAGATTTAAATTACAGATACATTTTTTGGGTATTTAATTTGTTATTTAGAATTATACATGTAAGTAATGATTTAATACCAGTTTTCATATAAATGCTTACATTTCATAAACTACAAAAAAAAACAAATAATTTCTTTGTGCACTATTATTTAAAAGCGGCTGAAAACCACTTAACAGGGTTTTAGTAGAACAAAGCAACGTCGAACTCACTTAGCATTCTTGGGTCTCGTATCTGGCGTGCAGCAGGCCCTGTACCGCAGTATTGCATCAGTAGGCGTCAGGGCGTCAGTTTCGTCCGCCGGCGCATCACACTCGTCGGTGACGAGCGGCGCGCGCGCCGGCGACGTGTGGGACCCGTACCCGTCGGAATTCAGCTAAAATGCAATGTTTGTTGAGAAACAATTGAAACGTGGAATGGAACATTTCAAATATTCAAATAGATTCGATTCTAATTGATTATTTAATAAAAAAAAACAGACGAGTGCGTGCCAAACTTGCGACTTTAAGGGTTCCGTAAAAATAAGACAATAAGCAATTGCAAGAAAAATTGGTCATCTATTAAAATTATGACCGTGCCAACCGTTGTTTAGCCTAGATTTTTTATTATTTGATATTATTGCAACATAAATGCATAATCTCTAAAAATTTTAACTGTCTCAACTATCACGGTTAATCTCAAACAGATAGAAGGCCCCATTTTACCATTTGGGTACGGAACCCTAAATAGCAAGTGTTGAATGAAATAATAATTAAAGGCATTATTTACCTACATGATACACGTACATAGTATTTATGATAATATTTTGTCAATAACGGTAAATTGGTTATTTAAAAATATGCAATGAAATTTATTTGTAATTACTGTTCTTCATTCAAGATGAAATTAAATAGTACAAAGCTTTTTATTTAAAATTCGATACAATAAGAAATTTCAGATATAAACTATAATTTTAGATAATAGCATAACAAAAATTAAATAGGTTGTTTAATCCTAAGCTGTTAACAAGACAACATTTTAATAAAAAGTATCTTCAAACTTACGTTGTAGCATGGAATGAAATATTTATCGTTTTCGTTCAGAATTAGTTTTAAATCTAATGTGAATGGTAAAATTAAAATAACTTATTGCGCTACATTATTCAATCGGTAATTTAGTGTAAACTACGCAACTACATTAGAGTTACGTGTACTGGACACAATGTTGCCGCCTAAATTAGCATCACCATGGTAACTGTGTCATTTAAAATGACCGTTTACAAATGTTGCTTAACAGTGATACTATAATGATCCAAATAAAATATATTATCCAACTGTTACATTAATTTGCCAATAATTAAAACTAAGAATAAAAGACTTTAGTTTATAATGAAGAATAAAATATTTTTATTATTCATGGTACTATTAGTTCAATTATTTGTAACTTTCATTAAATAAAGATAATTTGTACCCACTAAATGTCTTTGCTTTTATTTTATACTTATTACTGCACGAAATTATCATAATCATAATGCAATATTTTTCGCTTCATTTTCATTTGAAACACAGATAATACAATTTTTAAATTGAAAATAGAATCAAAAGTGAATGACGATGAATGATCTTACTTTGACGATGGTGCCGACCTGCGTGTCTGTGGTTGGCGGCAGAGGCTCGCTCTGCTCTCTCTGATCGCGTTCACGTTCAACTCCGTCTGTTGGCGCGCCAAGCAGCCGCTCCTTCATCTCGTGGATGTAAGGGCAACGCTGCATCGCGATGTAGAACTCGCGGACGCGCACCTGGTATTAAAACACACATAATATTTATAATTCTCCAATAGGTTTGTATTTTAACGCTGTTTGTTTGTGAGGAATATTTATTATCATTTTGTGTTAAATTCATGTTTGGTGTTAAATTCATAGCAGCTCCGTTGCAACTTATCATCATCATCATCATCTGAGGCTCTTCAGCCGCGAGTGGGCCTTGGCCTGGTCCAGTATTTTCTTCCAGCTCTTGCAACTTATACAGTAACAAATTAAAGTTATTAAGTGTTAACGTAAAAGTATTAAAAACAGAAAAAACATACTCTTAGTAAAAGAACACTTTTTTGTTTGGACTATCTACAACACTATAGAAACTTAGCGTTAGTTACATCGATTTGTTTTATAATTCTAGATATCACGTTCTAAGAATAATGTTTTGGCAGCAACCATGATCACTTTTTAGTCAGGCCAATGCACTGCCAAACGAGTTCCGAATAATAGCTAGTTTCAGATATGAAACAGGCGTACACCACGTACGGTATACGTTTATTTATATAACAGCTTCGATGACCATTTAATATATTTCTTATTATTAATATGTTTTATTACATTTCTTATATTTCTTGAATATAATATGACTTAATTTTACAATATTTTGGTACACTCTGATTTTGAAATGTAAATTTATAATACTATGTTCATGTTATTTTCGTTTTTCGTTTCAACTAAAGCAAATTATGAGTACATTTAATATCGTGGACCTATTACACCTACAAGAAAAAATAAAATTATTTCAATGTTTTAACACAGATTTCCCCAAATACCAAACTGCATACCTAGAGAATTATAGCTATTTTATACTATAAAGTTTTAATTACCTACATTTTGCTATGCGATAATGAACCAAATGTACATACGTTGAATGTTTTTGACTAAGTAGCTACATAATTATATGAAACATTAGAGCGTACATGGGCCCGAGTTTTGTTTTGGGGACAACAAGCATCGTGTCAACTTGTTGATTGGCAGGAGAATGGATGGTAAAAGCTTCGACGGCAAGTTGTGTGTAATATATTACAACAAGCGTGTTATGGAATCTTCTATGTCTATATTACTTTTTATTTAAATGGTAAGATAATTTCACAAATATTATGTAGCTCCATTGTATAGATTTTTGTGTGATAAAGTTTTTGTTAGTGGCATTGAAACTAACTTAATTACATGTAGAAATAAATTTAAGTTATATTTATTCAATAAAAGTTAGTCTGCTAAATAACTGTATTCCTTTTATACTTCTCACCTCCTATTTCAATTGTTCGGAACCTTTTGATTTTTTTATTTTTTAAACGTGTATGAGCTATTTTCGTTTTTCGTCTATTGCTCGCGGCTTCGCACGCGTTAAATTCTTAGTAGTTTAATAGATGTTTATTATACATACAAAATTTCCTTTTGCATCACTCTATTTATTAAAAAAAATCCGTTGTGTAGTTTTAAAGATCTAAGCATACATTCATCGGGACAGACGCGGGGAGCGACTTTGCTTTATACTATGTTGTTATAAGCATAGTGCTAAATTTATACAGGTATATTGTAAGGATTTAAAAGTTTATAAATACAAAGACGTTTGTGTGTTAATACGCTTGGAAGACAAACAACAAAACGCTTGGCGTTTCTATATTAATATAAATTTCTCGAACATCGTTTCCTATCTCGCAGAAAGTTGGTAAAATTTTTCTAAATAATATTATACTAAAATGTTGCAGGACTAAAAGTTTCGGGGATTTTCACTGCATATTGAATCAAAGTACAGGAAAATAAATGAACTCTAATCTCATAAAAATAAACCCTAAAATTGTTTTAACGTAAAGCAAAAGCTATTATTGCAGTC
Source organism: Zerene cesonia (assembly GCF_012273895.1). Classification (NCBI taxonomy): domain Eukaryota; kingdom Metazoa; phylum Arthropoda; class Insecta; order Lepidoptera; family Pieridae; genus Zerene; species Zerene cesonia. The sequence continues at coordinate 7,059,610 of NC_052118.1, read as the reverse complement.
GATTTCAAGCCACGAAATTACGTATACAACAAGAATGAGGTTGATGAAAAGCATACATCCTAGCCGAATAGCATTTACATTCTAACGCAGCGACGGTTTTTTGATGCGAAGAGTTAGTTTGTATTATGTTGGAAAATACTGGCACAGTACCATCCGCTTGCATGTGGGTGGCATACAATACTATAAATGGCATAATTGTTCCCACACCTTTATGCAATTTCTTCATAGTGCGTATGTATGTGGGATATGATAAGTTATAAAGTTATAAGTCTCTATTTTTCCTTTCCACCTACAACTTTTTTATTGCAATTTCATTACGCGACCAATAAAAGTTTTGTTTTGAAACCAACCTAAATACTGAGCGAACGCTTATAATAAACCACAAACGAAGGTAATTGACTGGTTTATAAAATATTGAAACTATACGCTACTAATTTAAATATTGGACTAATTTATTATAAAGCAACAAAGAGCAATTATGGAAATGACTTCCACGAACTACCACAACTGGACACCATCGATTCAACAAAATGAGGCCAGTAGGCCATTCTGTTGCACGAAACCCAATACTAATAGATTCAATATGATAGTCAACAAATTATGGTCACAGTCATACTCCATGAAGATCTTATAAAACCTCAATTAGTCGAAGCTCTGGTAGCGGTTTTGCTCTGCTTATCTGTCTTACTCTATGAATGGTTTTCTCGATTTACTATTATATCTTTAAAAATAAAAAATAAAAATAAAAAATTTCTTTATTTTTTATATCTTTAAAGCAGTAACAGCGACAATATCTATAAAACGAACATTTTAAATAACTTTCAATTGAGGTAAAGTAGCCTTACTTTACGTAAAGTAAGGTAAGGCAAAGGTTTCAATTTTATTGCGTTATTCAATCAGATTTTTAAAATATTTAATTTGATATGTATGCTATATAAACAGTAACGACTATCATAAGGGATAAGACATTACATTCTACGATAATTAATTTTAAATTGTTAAGTAAAAAAAAATTATCCGATTCCTTTATAAATCCTGCCGTCGTTCCCTATACTATGCTATCAAACATACGTTAGCCAAGGTTAGTAACTCTATATCCGCGAACAAAGAAGTCTTCAATTAATTCATCACATGGACTATTGACTGTCATTGATTAAGAGTATTAATAAATTCTCAGTTGAATTGAATGATTACTTCTATAATAGTTCTAAGAAACATAAGTACATATTGTAAGCAAATACATTAGTTATAGTAAGGTTATACGAAACTATTACGATACAGCTTTTTGCTTGCTACTCGTTCGCGTTCACCTTTTATCGATTTATTTTAAAACTGGCAGAGTTTCATACAAACTTAAGTACCTCTACACCTAGTACAGCAATAATAATTCAGTCAATATGACAGTTCTTCATCTTAAAGATTTAGATATCTTACTAGGTTTAGAATTATTTATTTATAACCTCATTACTGGTACCAGTATTATATTACGTGTGCCAGTGCGCAATAAACCAAGTTTATCAAATCACATTAGCTTCTCCGCGCTGTCTGCCAAAACTTTTAAATTCGATTAAACAAACATTAAACACTGCATCTTACAAGTTGCAACCTCGAAATAGTAAAATTGAAGTAAGATTTGTCTAATGTTACAATAAATCAAAATGTAATACAACCGTTTAAATAATAATACAAATCCTTTAATACTAATGACAGTAATCATAGCTGAATGATCGTAATGTAAAATGACGTCGATTCCTTTTAATCGCATTTGAAAAAAGGTGGTCGTGTTTTTAAACTCGTACAAATGTAGACACAATATGCCATATGCTAACCTAAAAAAGGCGGTAAATTTATCTCCTCGAAATTCTACACATTTATAAAATGCTTGCCTTTCAAATTGTCAAAACTAGACCAATTTTAAATGTAAATATACTGAATATACCAGCTTTTAAATAAATAAAAGGATTATCAAAATCAGTTCACCCCGTCGAAAATTCTGTAAAAAATATAATCCAATTGAAAACCTCGTCCTTTTTTCAAGTCAGTTCATAAATTGGCTCCACTAAATAGTGTCAAAGAAATTTATATAAATATGGAACCTGTTTCTTCCTATCATCCTTTTATACCACACCAGCAAACATACAGAGCATTCAGTGAAATTGGCGTACGAACGATACTACAAATAAAATCTGAGACAAGTCGGCATTTAACATGGATCCTGTTATCCCAAAAGGTATGGAATTTTTAGTTTATTCGACGTACATTTTGTGCGCATTCATTGACAAGATAAGTGCTTTTTTTGCGTAGTACGGCGAAGGAAATATTTAGGTCAGTGTTACTTTCAAATCGTTAAACTTTATTAGTATTGCATTCGGCAACACACTTTTACAACCCTTTACTTGGGTGGCTTGGATGCGCTCGCTATAATATTTCGTATTCACAACTAGATGAAGGGAGAAAGTTTATATTGAGCCTTAAATAAAAGACATCAAATTTGTAAAAAATTATATACCAAATTAGTTAATAATTTGCGTCAATAATAATAGAAAATTATTATTCCTATTTCAAACAAAGCGTGGTTCATTATAATTAACTAAGAAATTAGTTATGAAAATTCTTTAGCAGGTGGATGGTTATTTCTTAGACATAAGCGATCCTCTACTTAATTGCCTTTGTTTTCTGAGGTCAACAGCCACTTGATTCTGAAGGCGAGATAATTAAACACAGATATGGAAGAAAATCTGCCAAGATTTAAGCATTTCAAATTCATTATCTCAATAACCTGACCTTACGAAACTTGTGAAATTTTTAACATATAGTTATAAATAATATTTTGTAAACGTTATGAGAACATTTTGTTTTTTGTAATTCTAACTTTTTTCATAAAATATATAAAACATGATGGATTTCGACTTTTGTATTATAATAAATAAGGAATATGTAATTTACAAATAAGCTCAACAAAAGGTGTTTATATGTATAAGGAAATAACTATCTTATTGTTCCATCTGGGTGGATCTGGTCGAACCACTAGCGCTAAATAAAGATGCCATAACAATCTCACGTTGTAAAAACATCTTCATTTTACTACTTGCAAACCTAAACCTATTCATATTTTAAGATTTAACGATAAGCGCACATAAAACTGTTATAAAATACAAGAATGATTGAGAAATTGGGTCGGATGCGGAGTAATAGCCCATTAATAACTTTCGGGTTTAATGATTTTGCAGCGTAAACTAGTCGATAGTTGCTTTGTAGACGCTATTTTGTGCTGCAATGGCTGTCAACAAGTGAGAACACTATACGGCGAAAGATATATTATGATTTTTACAGTGAATCTATTTCGGGACTAAGCATAGTGTTAAATACAGCAGCTATTATTATCTAATAACTAGATTCTTGTAGGTGTATGTCTACAATGCTCTTTAAAATAATAGTATATAAAATAGACAGATGTATTTAATTGTTTCGTTAGTTAATTGACAATTGTTATGAATTTAAGAAAATAACAATGAGCAATTCTATAAATTCTCTCCTCATTGTATCAGTAAATTCAGAAGCATGACAAAGTAATACGTACTCTTCCCACTTTATATACAAATATTAATGCAAAATATGACATAATTGCATCAAGCGTATCTATAATATATATGAATATGAACATTTTAAAACAATGTTTCAACTATTGAATTTATATCGGGCATTATAGGTCACTAACAATAGACTAACTTAATCCCTTGAATGAACCATTCAAGAACCTGCCTTCTGACAAACAACTCGACTTAAAACGAGTCCCACTTCTTATGTACCGACAGACACAAAAGATTTCAAATATTACTTAGAGAATATAAAAGAACGCTGAGCAACAGATTTATAAAACTTGTAAGTAATATTTTCTTCGCTTGATCGTATTTCGTTTGAACTCAAACTAATGTTATATATCCTTATAAAATTATTTCATTTTCTTCTTGATATTTAACAGAAGACTTTTTTGTTATCTACAATCCTACTATCCTACTAATATTATAAATGCGAAAGTTTTTAAGGATGTGTGTATATTTGTTGCTCTTTCACGCAAAAAATACTGAATCGATTACAATGAAATTTGGTGCGTAGACAGCTGGACAACTGGAATAACATATAGGCAACTTTTTATCCCAATATTCCTACGGGATACGGACTTATGCGGGTGAAACCGCGGGGCGTAGCTAGTATAAAATATATTATGAAATTAAGTACCTACTTAGATAAAAAACGGAAAAACATACCAACATAAACATCTTCATGGCGTTCGTTCCCATTAATAACATTTCAAACAATCAAAATTAGGTTTACAATAACACTAAGGTGTTGATATAAGCCTTGGCACAGAACTAGAACACCACATTTTATACGAAAGACAAAAGTAAAAGTAGGACATGAAAATTCAGATCAAAGAGGTACGAATTGATGGAAGCGTGTTATTTCGATATTACCGCCTTCAAGCCCCGGACAAATGCTGAATAGGGTTCGATTTCAAAAGAATACCTTATGCAGATATTTTAACGAAAACATATTTTTAACCAACATGCATTTCGGAAACTTATTTCTTTCAATGAAAGTGTGTTTTGTATTGTAGTTCCACCAATGATACAAAATAGAATTATTTAAACGACACATTAAAGCATAGATATTGTATATTATAAAGCATAGATATATTTTACTGAACTAAAACCCTAAAATGTTAATAATATTTCCATAACATGTAAAAATACGTTTATTAAACGGAAATTCATTAATTTACAACGGTTTAAAATTCTAGATTCTATTCAGCTCAGATCAATAAGCAACCGTTTCAGATATAAATCCATTCTTAATTAACCCTCTGAATATGTAGGTACTTCAAATGTATTTGGGTCGATGTTTTCAAAACCTTCGGGTATCTTTTTTTAAACAGTACTTAATTGGACTTTTAATGTTTTTTTTTTTTTGATTTTATTGTCTATAATCTATAGTTATCTTATTAAGAGGTAAAGTTTATAGAATTTTTAGGTGTGTAATTTGTAGGTAGATAATCTTAAGAACTACTAGACTGATTTCAAAATTCTTTCATTGTTCAATTTGCACGTGATTCCTAAAAGTTTATTAAACTAAGATTTAATTCTGCTTTTAAGATAATCGATATCACGATCACGTAATGAATGCTGGGTCACGCTCTCGTAGCTAACGTGAGAATTATTTTGATTTATGCTACACCTTAATACATTTTCATAGAGATCACTTGCAGATGAAAGCATTTTAGAGCTTAGATTATCTAACGCTCTCTTTGTTAATTTTCAAACGTTCAGTTTTAATTATATCATTTTTATCGTATGTAACAAAAACAATCCTTTGATTTATGATAGGTGACAGACGGTGACTGAAGAGAGGTGGTAGATGACTTGCATTTTTGTAATTTAATAATTTCAGTATGGTGACTAAGTCATTTTTAATTTAACTACTCATACTTAATAGATGTTCTTACAAAATTTTAATAGCAGTGCTGAAATTATTGAAACCATTATTTTGCTACGAATAAAACGTTCAGTCTAAAATTGCAGTTTTTTTATTAAATTAACAGAAAAAGCATTATGATTAAACATTTTAATCTATGCGGTATTTGTGTCTCATATTAAGTTTTCAATTCATTGATTGAATCAGTTGACGTAAACAGTGGCTGGCATAAGTTATTTCAAAATAAAAATATATTTACGGAAACTTCATTCACAATAACTGAAAACTATTTATTTGTTTGTTTACTAAAGTTAGAAGACTGCTACTCAGACGTAAATAGCTACGCTTATTTCGGTGCAGAGTTCAGTGACTGTGATGTTTGATAACACAATCTTGGTACTCAATTGATTTATGATCTTTACGATGTCCCAATATAAAACGTATTTTTCTTGGATTTTGTATTTGAAGAAGAAAGATCCAGTGGTTACACGACACTTGGTTAAATGGTCAAACATTTTAACAGACCTTGATTAAAATTATATTGTATTAATGCTAAATATTTTGTCTGTTTTATTAATATTTTGTATAATATATCAATTTAGTATTTACAAATCTCTTTTATAATCTATTTTGCAATAAGATCAAATATCATATATAAAAAGAATCTTAAAAATTATTACACCGACCCGCAACTCTACAGCTATACTTAAGTCTTACTTTCAAAAAGTATTTGATTCGTTTAAATTAAATTCGCGGTTCAGAATCTCTTTCATAGTATGATTCCCATGCTACGTTTATTGATCCAAATTATAAATAGAAACTCTCTGGATCCTTTATCACTAGAACAGGAAAACGACCTTTCTTGCTTACTCACTCTAGTTTATTTCACCAAAATCATTAACGGCTAGGTTTATTTCATATATTTTTAAGAATGTTTGTGAGATAAAAACGAAATTTAAGTTTGTAATTTGGAAAACGAAGATATATTGTTTGCCCTAAAGTTTAATAACTAATGTAACACTTAACTGTTTATAGTACCAACTATTTCAACAAAATTGGTAATTAGATATTCTAATTAATAATATTAAACGTAAAGGGTACTACAACCATTATCACACAAGAAACCGAATGCTTATCTTAATGGCTAATTACACAACAAAAAATATCGGATGTTAATCGTCATTACATTCTGTGATAATACAATAGCGTTTAAATAACGTTTTAATTTCATACGGGTGCAAATTCAAAGCGCTTTGACGCAATACAACCATATAAGTTTTAACAAACCGAATTGAGTTTCTAATGCCTTCAAATATACCCACACAGAAACCTCAAGGTAAGAAGGGTATGATTAATAATATATTTATATATTATATTATGAGGTTATATTATTATAATCATGTCTCTTTCCGAACTAATGAAGAATGTTTCGACAATTAAAGCCTATTTCGTATTAAAATACATTTGATGACTTTATGCATCAAATACACAAACAAATAAGTGTTCTTAAAATAAATAATTTGAAAATTATGTCTGTCCATTAATAGTGACTAAACGATGTTACGACTAGAAAAATTACAAAGTATTGAGGCTCGAGGCTCAAGGCTTTTTCAAAACAATTGCAAGTTCCGACGGACCTGTGTAGCTATAGAATGTTAATTAATTGTTTTCGTTTTTGAGAAAATGTCGTAACTGTAATATCGCTACAATTTACGCTTCGTTAAATGTAGGTCACCATATATTTTTTCCCTTATTTCGTCATTGGCATCTTCAACGTAAACGGTCTATAAAAAGCCTTTTATAAAAACTGGATAAGCAATTAATTACATCAGCTGCTTGTCAAATTAGTACTGCCTGTGGGTTATCACAACATTAAATTATTCAAGTTTTAAGGTTAAAGTTAGTACAGAGTAAACATAATTGTTCGTATATTTATTTTATTAACCTATTAATTAATCGTTTCTCCGTTTCCTCCGAAATGAAATATGATTTCGCATTTTAGTATGGGTCAAGGTAGTCAACAGACTACCTAAGTAAGTAAGTCGCTAATCTTCTCAGCAAGTAAAAATGAAATTACATAAATTTATCTATGATCTCACAGCAGTCTGAAAACGAATCCTTTGAAAGGCGCATTTTCATCCTGTTATCATGTAGATACTAGGTAACTACGTACGATATCTCTTTGATTCCATCAGTTTTAGATAGCCTTGATAAAAATTAGGATATGCAGTTGATATTTCTGGAGACTGAATTATTTATTATCAAGTTTGTATTCCAAGTATGTTGGTTACTGTTCAACTATTTGTTATAAGTAATAGATGATGCATTTAGTTAATTGAATACTCAGTTTAACATCATATTATTGACAGAAACAATATAAAAATGAAATATCCAATTCTCCGTTTCCGATAAATGTTTTAATTATCGACCGCGCGTTGCTTTCTATCAGCAGTCTCTTCTTTATGGAAAAATGAACAATTACCAAGGAAAACTTTAAATTTTTGTTTGGGTTCCGTAGTCAATTAGGAATCCTTATAGTTTTGTCATAGCCACCTGTCCGCGGTTTGGCTTGGTTTGGTTTCAAAAACTGTTGGTACTATAAAATTGTAATTTGTACCCAACACACGTTATGAACATCACGCCGAAAAAGTGGTTAGATTAAATCTCGAACATAAAATTTTAAAGAAAAGTGGGGGTGATACTTTTTCCGTTTTATTCGGTTTAATTGGCCAAATTGGATTTTTTTTTTAAATTATGACTTACGCTTAACATAAACGCATTATTAACTATGTTCATATTCGGTATTTACATAAAATATAGAAAGCATTTTATCGTGAGTGATATATTGAGTATTAAGGGTCATTTAAGTACAATTAATTATTTGCACAGTTTGCATGGTAACTATAGTAACTGCAGAGTGGACACAGATTGTTATTGTTGTAATTTCACATAAATGTTAAAGTGCCTTTATTATATACATTTAGTCATAATCCTGTTAATGTTTTCATCACCTATATTTATCAATTCAAATTTATTATTACCGCCATAATCACACATTAATATAATTCGAACCTTATGCCAGAATCAGCACATAAAAGCGAAATTCTTATAAAAAATAATCTTATTAAAATTAGCCTTAAAATAAACTGTCACGCTCACGTCAAGCTTTGCTCATTAGCGCGTCATAAACTGTTTACTTCCGCTCTCTAATTTTCCGCCCCATAAACACTCCGCTTGGACCATCGATCAAGGACCTGGGTATGTAACCATTGACACCTTCTTATGATAGTAGTTAATCAATAAGGTGACGTTATAGGATTTTTTCCAATATTTATTTAAAAAGAAACAACGTTTAGTGCGAAGTTGATAATAGTCAAACTCTCGCTCGTTTAATTAAATGTAAGCTATATTATACTGTAACCTTATTGCTCTGTGCTTTGTGAATATTAATATCATTTATAAAACCTGTTTTGGAATTGATAAAGCTTCCTTGGGGTAATCGCAAATTAAGTACATTTTTTAAACAATACATTTCATTTATATAAATTTTAACATAACGTTAAATATGTGAATTTAAATTAATGTAATTGACAATATTATAGAATAACTGCCCTATAATGATGTTCGATTTAATTTTTATAACGAGAATAAATTACCATTACATATAAACAGCGTCACGTTTAACGACATATCAATTAAATTGAAATGAGTTTTTTAAAAGCTTAATGACACGAAATAGGTTAAAGTAACAGGTACCTCGTTAATACAAAGCCAGCACCTGACCTACTTTTATTTGCGACGGAAAAATCGAAGGGCGCGTGGATGCAACAAATGGCATTCATTCTGAATCTCTCCTATTGTAAAAATCGCAATTCCCTTTTTAAATTAAAAATTTTCGCTCCCGAGAACGTTGTGTGAATTTTAATGTGTAGTTGCCAGTTAAAAATATATTCATTTTAATTTTGAATTACCACAAATCTTTCTACCCACTATTTCACTACCCTACTACACTATTACACTACCGTATGATAGAAAATAACTGATTGCGATGATATAAAAAACATCGTTTATGTTCGTTATTAATAATAATTGGCATAACTATATAATGATATCTCATATAAGTATTGCAGCACAGATTCGACACTCTTAATTTTGATATATTATATAAAACATCTCTTTTAATAGATATAAAGGTATGGAATATAGAGTAAGTTACGAATACATTTAATCCCAAATGTTTACAGTGCAAATTGACATAAATAAAACATAGCGGAATTTTCGTACGGCCGTGCTTTTCCAGACATGGTCATGAATATGTTAGTACTCTAAGTGATTTCAATGCCTGGTACAGCACCTCATTTCGTAAACAAATTAGATACAGTCTGGCTTTAAGACTGCTTTTTATATAAGACAGTATTGTAAGAAAAAATCTCAAGTCGTTCCTAGACTACTTTTAGAAAATGGAAAGATCTTTACAGAAATCGTGTGTTTTCTTTACTAGTAAAGTTAGGAAATAAACTGAAGTATTATATCGATATTACTTCCACTTATAAAGATACGCCCATACACGCCTTGCTCCGTCTTCGATATACAATTATCTACGGTACATTTTTCTCGATACAGATGTGATCTCATGAATTCGCATTGAAATCTATTATGTGTATTTCTGGGACATGACATATCCCTTGGCGTGATTTAGTTAGAGCATACGGTGAGCAATCTAATTCTGTGGAAGACGCAAGAAATGTACTCGTATGTGGGTCATAGTTCCTCAATCCAAATTTTATTTATGTTTTGTGATATCATCGAAGAAGTCTCCATAAATTTCACATTACATTCAGAGGATGTACGATACAAGGGAAGATGTAGCTCAAGGACACACAAAGGAGCTATTGAAGTTGAAACGATGATGTCACCGAGGATAATTTATTTCTGGAAGAGGGGAATACTATAATACAAATTTTGTTCCCATTGATAAACTTTTACTATATTTTAAGCAAGCTAAAAAACTTTATATATATTGATAATATTTACGGCGTATGCATGTAAATACGCTATTATTATAATTACTTGATAATTTTAGACACACTAGTTGATTATACGTAAAATAATTATAAAATTGCTTGACAATTTTATGCCGTTAGCATGTTGACACACTTATTACCTGCTTATTAGGGTTGTCTATAAGATTACTTCCACAATCGAAGCGCACGAGGAAATTAAGTCATCGGTTATCAGAGCGGATGTGGTGTTATCTCGGGGTGCGATCAGCAACTTTAGTGTTATAGGGTGAGGGTTGATTTTTGGTTGCAAGAAGGGAGGGTCACCAACCTTTTGACACTGAATTTCAGTCACGGTGGCCGTGTTATCTGCGGTCGATTCGGAAAACGTGACGCCGCGTCGACCGCGGCGTACGTCGAGCGCCAGGGCGCAAGCGTGGTGGTTATGCTTCGGCGCGCGACCGCTTGCGCTCGCAGGCCGAGACTGGCGTACGGTTCGCGCGTTTTCCCTCCCGCGCTTTCCCTCAGCATGCGCACATCAAGCCTGCATTGTTCTGCAAATAGCGATGCGAGGGCTGGGCCACTATTCAAGCGTGCTCCTTTCAGCGGCTGATACTGGACTGTTGCTACTAGAGCACACCGGCCCGCTCAAAAAACCGTTTAACCTCGCTCGTTACACGATCTCCGTTGCTGAGTGCAATAGCGCATGCACGTATGTGTTAACTTCTCCATAAAGAATCAACACGTAGCGCGGCGCTATGATGTTGTTTATCTGTCATCTACCTACTTCCCATTATCAAAACTAGTTGGATATTAACCGTTAAATTATCGGAATCCCTATCGAAATTTAAAGTAGGTAAATTAAATGTTTTTATAATTATTTTTACACCAAAAGGGTTTATTCTAGACATGGCTAGCGTTATCCAATAAAAACTAAACCTTATCTAGCGAAGTGTGTCGTATGTGACCCAGTTCTTAGTAGAACGTAATACGATGGAAACTGTCCCCGCAGCTATTTCAAGAACACATAAAGAGTGAGCGAAGCGGTTTACAGTGGGAGTATAAACAGTGATCCACATCAACTGTCGAATGTCGGTAAACAATATGTTTCTAAGTAAAACTGCCCCCATTGTGGGCTAATGCGTTTACTTCGGCACGCGACCATGCTACTCAATTGAACGTTACATTTTAGGACTATGTGTTAACGTTTCTATTGCTTCACTCACGAACTACGTAATATAATTGGGCTATTTAGAGTACACCTATCAATTATGACAATGCTAAGTATTCTATTAAATTTAGATATCCATCAAACATATCATACCATTTTTAAATGAATCAGTTGTCATTATTTATGTAAACATACAATAGTATTAAGAAGAGTATAGTAACAATCGAACTAATATGATTACATTTATTATTTTAAAAAGCGACTAACCTTCTCCGGCCAGTCAGACATTTCTTTCTAGTTCGTCTCCCAGCTGTTACATAAGTGTAAAAATTAACTCAATATTTGCTATACTAGTAATGTGAAAGCACAATCGCGAATGAATATGTATTAACAAACCGTTTAGTACATTTCATAACCGATAAACGAAACACGATTGACTTCCTATCATGCGGTCGGAGTATATTGGCTCTCCTCCAACCACTGCAGTCAACATGCATTGGCAATGGGCTGGTATCAACAATTGCGGTTGAAATACTCAACTTGACCTTAGATATAAAAATACACGTTTTGCATAATGAGGCAATCAATGAATGAATACGCGACACGGCGTATAACATGATAATTTGTATACATACATATTTATGAAGTAACCTTCATGCATATGCAGTTATTTTATCGCGGAACATATCACACACCAAAGAAGTATATCTCAAAATTAATCCTTGTGTTTTTTTCGTGAGTATCAGATTATCAGAGCTGTAAGCTTATGGTTATTATTGCCCATATTGTTTTAAATAAACTGTACTTTTAACAGGGTCTTTAGCAGTTTCTTTCAAAATTCTATATTTTATAAGCTAGAAAAACAAGGATGTATTTCTACAGCCAAACCAAATAGTCCGATATGTTTCATTGTACGATCGAGATATGAATTTTAATTAAGAGTACGTGTAAATGGTTTATAATTTGGTTCATTCATTTTGATATAATCAAAAATTTTTAACACTTTAAGGTACTTACGATAATTTAAAATCTAAAGGTAAAAATACTAAACTATTTAAAATAGTATTCAGTGTTATCGGAATTTCTTAACAGATAATTACTTAATTGATAATTCTATATAATAAATTTAAAAATAAATATTACAATAGAAACACCAGTTGAAAACTTTCACAAAAACCTCCCGCACGTATGATACTTACTTTTTTGGATAATAAATTTATTGATATGACATTTACGTTAGGTTTCATTTATCTATCAGAAGCTTACAAACATACCTATATCTGTGAATATATAGATCGTTAACGATATAGAATGTATAGAATAGAGAAATAAAAATAGGAATAAAATTTTGGCGTTGGCGCGGAAAATGTAATAAGAAATGAACAAGAGTCTATAAAATGTAAAAAAAATGTGTAAAACGACCAAAAGTATAAAAGCACTATAATAATTATAATATACCCATAATTATAGTTTCCATGCTAAATAGTTAAACCACATTATTTCATTATTTCTTGGACTAATCAGAGAAGTCGTAAGTTGCAAAATTGTCTAACACTAAAGTATTTTTAATTTTAATCAATATATTTATTTATATCAATATGCCATAGGAAAATATCTAAACTTAATGATCACGTTTGGGTATCAAGTATAATACGTATTCCATATAAATCAAGTTGTAGAAATTCAATAGGTAAAATTTATTTAATTTAATACATATTATATAGTTTGGTTATATTAAGTCTCGTGTGTAAAAAATTATGGTTATGTTTCTAATTTAAAAATTACCTTTATAAAACTAACAAATGAAATAGACACAACCTTGGTCATGAATAAATAATTTTTAATACTGGTACCAATAAACGATACTGGTACTTTATTTATTTGAAATATTTACACGTGGACGAAATATACGAACAATATAACATTTTCTTTAGCCAATAAAAAACTGAAAGCATTTCATACATATTTCATAATCATAAAAAAACTGAACAATCGACGGTCGAATAAATAATAACTAACAACTTACATTATAGCAAACCCCGCCAGTTTCTAATGGAATTCTAGAAATTTTCTTCACACCACCATAAACAATATTCTATAAACATTCTAAAACTATATTGGTTACACAAACAAATCGCAACATTGTTCGTCAAACATATAGGAACACGTTCGTTTCGTACCGGGCCATGTTTGTAAAGCTTTACAATCCAAATGATGTTTTTGTTTGAGTGAGAGAGATAGAAAATAAACTTTCGGCTCGTGTCGGCTCCTTCCGGGCGTACAGTCGCGTAGTCATGTAAGCATAACGTGGATTTAGCTTAGCATTAGAATCTTCAACTTGGCTACGTACTGCAAACTATTTGTATCAGATTACTTTGGATTACGCTAACATCATTTGAAGTTTCTCATTTTCCACGTGAATGTATTTTGTACATGACAGTTCAAGCTTCAAGTATATTATAAATTATGTTTAACATTTATTAACCACGGCATAAAAAATCTTGCATAGACAAACTGGAGAACCTTTATTAAAATTAAGCTAAAATTTAAACCTCTCCATCATAATTCATAAATACGTGTTATAAAGACCATATTCATTCCATAATAGCCTGTCGGTTAACTAATGGTTCTAGAAAACAGATGGGGAGAGCGCGGGGTAAAAGCTGTCCCATAGTGCTGTAATGGCTTTATGTCATACGCCAGGAAATGAATAGTCACAGAGCGTGATGTGAAAGAAATCTTGAATGATTCTCACCATATTATACACTTGTGAAATCTCTTTTGTTTTCTTCTCTTTTTAAAGAGTGAAACAAGAACATACTGATTGAACTTTTTCATAATATGTGTGTAATGTCTATGAAGATGTTATATATTTTCATAAAAACTTAAAAGTTCCTCTAAAATAACATTTTTTCACGCACGATTTTCGAATATATAAGAAAAAAAACGTAATGTTATATCCAAATATGCTTAAAGAGTAACTAAGAAGCTTTTAATCGGCGACGGATGGATCAGATATAACGAACGAAATGTTTATCTTTGTGAAATGGCTCACAAACACGTTTCCTTCCATTATAGCCATGAAATGTACATTATCTCTTGGCTCACGATTCTTTGATTCTGGGAATGTAGATTATCGGTTGACCGACGTCGGCAAATACAAACAAACAATCTGAAAAATAAGTGTGTATCTAGACAAGACTGACAACTATCATAACAGTAGCTGTGAGAATATAAAATGCATGGATTTTGCATTCATGAGACGTTGTGAATGAAAATGTGTCAATGGTAGATTTGTGTATAAACTATGGTCGCTATATAGTTTATATACCATGTTCATGGTGTCAACTATCTAGTCCTTCAATAATAATACAATGTGAATAAGATTTATAAATTACAAGTATCAACTAGTTAGAAACATTCAATTGACACATAAATTGTTATGAACAGGTCAAATTTTATCTTTCCATAGATTCATTTGTTTCTTTTTTCCGTTGTACCTATATATTGCCTTTTATTGCGAGACACTTACATGCTTCGGACACTTATCAACCAAATGCCCTTTTAGTGAAACCATTGATGTTAAGCAAACCATGGACTAAAGGTTTGTAAAATATAAAAAAGTTTGTATATAAAAGAGAGTGTCTTTTAGTAAAGGAAACCTATCAAATATCGTATTTTCTTTCTGTAATATTTTTGTAGTACTTTTTAAGTTATTAAGAGTTAATATATTTATTTATACATATAGATCTAATCAGTAAGGTGGAAAGCTCTCCAGCTAAATACCTGTATTAATTTTGGTCCAAATCAAATTCAAAAATAGAATCAATCTAATAAAAGATTGTTCCCATAACACTAATATAACAATATGTTCACTGTTCAGTCTAAATCATGTAAACCAATAAAACGACATGTCGAATGTAGTCCGGAAATAAGTTCAACGGCCGCTTTATATAATCATAATGCAACTTGACTGTAAAGTATAACGTCGATAACATCTTTGATTTAAAGAACATCTATCACGAAGCATAATTATAATGTACATACTATATTGTACTTTTTAATTTATGAAGGATATCTAAGACTTATTTGACGACATGATTCAAAATAATACGTTGTTGACAAAATCTCAAACTTTTACATCACTTTTACACAGTGTAAGCAACGAATAAAAACAATTCAATAGACTTAATACTCAATGTACGTAAACTTATGAAAATGACAAAGTTTCGTTCATTTAACCCGACCAAAAGGAAAAGGACATTTAAATTACGTCATAACCATTGCATTGTCAATACCAATGCTTATTATGCAATGAGGCAATGACACGCCCTAAACGGAAATTGCCAAGAAAAGCAATCCGCCCACATGCGTACATAGCATACACCTGTATAACATGTGGCGTTGAAAAAATTGAGTACGCATCGATCAAAACATTGTTGATTTTACATTTTACCATTGTATTACCATTCCTAACTTACACGATTTGTTTAAAACAGTCTAGAGCTGAACATTATAATGCATTTGATTGTCAAACATTTATAAACCTTACTAGCTGACCCGGCAAACGCTGTTCTGCCTTACTATTATCATTTAGGGGGATGAAAAATAGATGTTGGCAGATTCTCATAGATACCGGATAAGCACAAAAAATTTTATCAAAATCGGTCAAGCCGTTTCGGAGGAGTATGGCAACGAAAACTATGACACGAGAATTTTATGGTTTAATAATGTAAAAGGTTAAGATAAGGAACTGTGCATGCAATTTTTTTTTATTGAATCAGTACTAGATATCATGAGCAGATATTTCATATCAAACTAAAAGACAACATTTGCACAACATTATTATTCAAGGTGACATTTCAAGTTATTGCAACTATTCTTCCGAATAGTTGCTTAATATTTGCAAAAAATGTAAATGATTACCTTCACCTTGTTCATGCGATTAGCGTATCTATGACACGGATAAATAAGCGTCACTTTTTCATAAAAAAATTACATAATGCTTCATAAACAAAACAATACCTAGGAATCAAGTGCATAAATGAGTTGCATAATACTCGTAGTCGTAGCTAGTACTAAATACGTGGGGTGGCGCCCCTGTAGGGTGAATGTCCTCACCAAAACAAACCCTCGTGCCACCTGTAGGCGTATAATTACGATCAATACTGACGCCGGCTTGGTCATCAAAGCTGCCCTCTCAAATTGCAAATTCAGAATAAAAATTCTTACAGCTTCTATTCCAATAAAAGTGGACGACTCATAAGAGTCATTGAGTCGAAACGCTCCAAGTAGCCTCTTTCAACGAGAATGTATTAATTCGACTTTCTTTTAAGAATGGAAATATTAATTTATTTTTTATAAACGAGCTTTCTATAACAATTTTCACCGACAATTATTATTGTATTTTTAACCAATAAAATTTTGAATCATGAAAATGAAAAGAATTAAAAAATATAATAATGTTTATTTTTACAAACAAATTTAATAGATGAGAGATGTCTGACGCGGGTTCCCACTCACAAAATGTTCGTCCCGACACAGAACTGCACTCAAACTTCGCCATTTCATGCAAAAGCGGTACCGAGTATCAAAAGCCCTGTTTTTAAACGACGAAACAAAAGAACAATGCATTTTTACTGCCGCCTATCCAGTTAGCAATGGACCCGCAGGTATAAACTAATTCCATAATAAAATGAACTTAGAAATATAAGTCGAATAGAACGACTTTAGTAGTGAATTTATCATAAATTTGTTCATTAAGATAGATATCGTTATCCTGAAAAACGTCTATGATTGTGTTCGAACTCGATCATTTACCTCTATTGAATATTTAAACACAAATATCTAATACATAAATCAGCGCTTCTTCACTGTTTTAATAAAAACAAAACGGATATTTCTCAAGAGAACCCTTCAGGCGCTGATTAATTAGACAGCTCTGATAGTTACGGCGCATGAGCCAACACTAAAAACATGGGGGAGATGCAAATAAATGAATATATTTTTAATCTTCGTGTGATGCAATAAGGTCTACTTTGTTTTAACATTTTAAATTCAATGCTTCCAAATTTGTGCATTGCATACGATTTATGACGACTTCCCTTTTTAATTGCAATGGCAGAGTAGACTACCTAGACTATATTTTCCGGTTATACCTATATATATATATATATATCTTTGTAGTAAGGTTTCGTTAGCTAAGGAAGTATAATGTGTAGTATTCTATACGTATAAGCAAATAGAACTAGAGCCGACCAGCGACCATTTTTGTGTATTAATTATTTTTCAAAAACAATTATTGCTTTGCAATGTTCTATAGAACCCTTAACAAATGTATATATTTTTTCTATTTACTGAATTGTTTGTTTATATATGTGTCAATCTCGTTTTAAACAATGAGCAGTTTTTTTATTTTTATATGGGAATAGGCTAATATTAGAAATATAGACCGTAACTCTAACCTAATACTAACTAATACAAAATTTTAAAATTTAATAGATGATTCAAAATAATTTTTGTTGTTAAAATAAATAGTTGGCATGAAACCGCACCCGCTTTTAGGAATCTATGTAAATGCCTGGGTATATTTACGAATCAGCATAAAATAAAACAAAAAATTACCCAGTATTACAATGATTCCAGCATTGTAATATTTTGTAATAAACGAACAAAAGGTGTACGTTTACCAGACGGCGGATAACAACTGTTCAACAACAGGTTTTTGGAGAACTTTAAAATGTATAGCTTTTTATTATAGGTATTATAAAGTCTAGGTTGATTTTTTAAACAAAAAGACATTACATTAAAAATAAAATGCTGTCACTTTTTATTAATACTTTGTTATGTTTTACTATTCAATGTTACCAATAACATCGCGTGTTCAATTAAAGAACACTAATCTTCATCTCATAATCTAAACGCAAGAATCGTGAAAATGCTTTATTAGGTGTATGTATTAAGCTTTATTATTTGTTTGTTCTGATTTAGTTATTATCAAGAAGAATCTATTTCAAATATGGCTATCATTTTCGTATACTCAAATGCAACCCTGAATATAGAACGTAATATTACAATGTTTATTATATCACAGACAAACCTTGAACCCGGCGAGGTGAACAAAACGCAATATTGCCAAACACGTCAAGGCTACTTTTACGGTTGATAATATTGTATTTATCCAAGTATTTGTCTGTATACGCTGTTGTTGTTTCTATTTGTAACAAGAAAACATAATTTTCTTAAGTTCGAATTTTGATTTAAATGATTATTCTATTTTGTAAAGCGTCATTTTTTTATTTTTTGATAATTAGTTATTTATATTTTACTGTAAATAATAGAGTAGAACCACAAAACGTTACAATTATTATTTTAAAATCTTATAAATCGCAGGTATCACTTAGTGGTTTGGCGTACATTTTCATAAATATTTATACGGTAAACATAAATAGCTATTGTTATCCCTGTATTCAATATACATTACACAATCACAATTGACAACAACCATGTCCAAAAGAACTGTTTCATCACCACTTATGACGGTATGTACTAAATATGATGCAAGAGTAGATGTTGAAAAACAATGGTATACATGGTTCCGATGTCAACTTACAAGAAAATCGTTCCATTATCGCGAACTGTGGGAACCCGGTCGACAATTAGCTGAGCTTGACTTACCAGGACCTTGAAATCAAAACAATGAGGTGTACGTCTTGACTCTGTGCACGTCGATTAAAGCAATGAACAATCAGTAAAAATTGCAATATATTTCCGCTTATTTGTAGCCCATTGTTTGGAGACATTTCGAAAAAGTATCTGTGTGAGAAAAGCAACAGCAAATAAATGAAGTTTCGTGATTTAAAAGGGAATTATTGTAAATGTAACTTCTGTGCATTTTAAAACCTGCCAAACAAATTGACGAATTGTATTCTAAATTGACAAAACAAAAGCGATCTAGTTACACTTTTAATTATTTTTCTCAAACACGACCGAACATGTTTTGACTTGATTAAATTTCATAGTAAATATAAACTACCTATATTTCATATGAGACAATATAGTGAAGTAAATAGGTTCCTAGCTACGTAATAGCTTAAACTATTACGACACGACATTTAACGATTTTAGGTTTTTGATTTGTCAGATAAAGCCTCGTATGAAAATAAGTATGAAGATTTGTGAGATGGTACGAAGTCCGCGGAGTCACCTTCTATTCTCACTAAAATAATATATTTATATATTAGATAAGTATATAGATATATATTAGATAACATTATGTTCCAGGAAACACGATAAAGATGAAACTGCTTTACCCATCCGATTACCATATTCAGTATAGGTACTTGAATATGCATTTTTGCTTGAAAAGAGGTCAAATGTGAAGCGTTATTGGATATGAGGAAATATGTCACATTCTAATAAGTAAATCCCATTAGTAGAGCGTAACAGTAAGTTGCTTCACTTCGATCGTTTTATACAGCAAAAACTATTATCAGTCATATTAATTCCTCTTTTAAGAAAAATAAATCGAAGAGATTGAAAATTACTTACTAAAGGTTACATACACTGTAAACGTTGTACTTTTTTATTGATAAAGAAATGAAAACAAGAATAACTGAATGTGAATAGTATTTAATCCATGCATTTAATTTAAGTTGTGTTAAATATACCTGAAATAGGTGATAGTTATAAGAAAGAGCTAAATTAACCTAACCATAGGTCATCATGAGTAGATGTAACCAATAACTGATAGATCAGTCCGTAATAATCATAGCCATGTGCATAATTATGTATTGTTTGAAGAATTACAATAGAACTAATTTATATCTCAATTACTAATTATATGAATAACCATCAAGTGAATAATAATTCAATAGATGTACGCAAGTATTTATGTCTATGAGGATTACTAAATGACCGACTGTCATCCTAAATGCTTTAAACTTCAATAGCATTATCAAAACAAACTTTGAATAAAATGTAGAGTATTAATATAATCGAATATGTACTTGGCTGTTTAGATTTTAAATATTGTGTTTTAGAAAATATATAAAATGTTTTCGCAACATTTGCAATTTTATCTTTTAAATACGTACCGACTTATTAGTAGAAAAATGCGGTTAGCCGTTAAACCAGTCGGCTCTGTGATTATCCTATAACGGTATTAATTTTCTAAAACAATATTTTAATCGAATAAAGATACATTAAACATTACTTACGTTTTCATTTTCCCGACGCGAATATCACTATTGGGAAAGTTTCATTGTTTTCGTTCGAAGTTTATAGCGCGCACTCACAAACACTTCGTCCCAAGCGTTCACAAATATATCACACTGTAAAGCCAATTTCATCGAAACTGAAAGTGACTGTGTTTAAATTGTCCTTATTTCGATTAATATGCGCGTATAATATGTAAGCGAACGCGCGATCAACACCAAAGCACGACGCAAACTCGCGGCGCGCCCGCGTTGATTCGTAGTATACAGTCATAACTACTAACTACGGGTCTTTTGTGCCATGGAAGCCAGACACGCGATCCCCCTCATATCTAAAGCTATACATTTTTCTTCATTTCCTTATTGATTTTTGGTAACGAGTCATAAAATTCATATTACACGGTGAGGCTTTCAAATTAAAAGTTTGAACAAAAGATGCATTTGTCGTGATTCTTATCTGAAAATATGTAAGTTCTATTGTGGGCTGCAATGTTTCTTTACCATTGTCTACGTGGGTTGCTATACCAACCCAAGTTTGATTGAAATGTTATGTAGGCAGTAATTTATATTCTATCGCTTTAGTTTGTCAATATCATGGGCACCGTTATGCGGGTTCCATTAGTGAAAGGCCGAAGCCAGTCAATGGTTGTAATTAAGTTAAATTTTGTTTACCAACTCGCTCGTAAAAGCTAATTTGTACGCGTTTGTAATTTTCAAAGTCACCGTATAAGATAAAAGTGAACTGAGTATATTTTGTAGGTACTATTAAAAGGAACGTTTACCTGCGTTTTATCTCATAATAGATCTGTGTAAAGTGAACCGTGTTTAAAGTCGGTGTCTATATGTGTTTGGAATACAACATTTTTGATGCAGGTGAAACATACTCGTACTAGTCAAATAAAAATTAAATTATTTATTAACAACCATAAATTGTTACACCTTGTTCATAGGTATATTTATAAAGTAACTGTAATCTATGATAATAGTTATAATTACTTATTAAAAATGGAACATTTAATTACGCGATTGCATCTGCTATCTAGGCGCCATTCTTTTTAAAATACTTCCTATTTAGAACGTAACCCAGAAATGATGCGGTGAAAGTAACGGATCCATATTATTTTCTCGTTATGAGTAAATTATCTTTAATTAGATTTCTATTGTTGTAAATATTAAAGATCATGCCTTGGAATATAATTTTCGGGAAGGTAAATTATTAGGGTCCGTTTCTACTGGAATTTTAATAACAGATACATATTTTTAGGTAGTACTTAGTGGTACTTAGTGATAGGTCTTAGTGGTTATATATAGTCTAAAATATTATATGTATTTTAGAAACTTTTTTATTTTACACGATGTCTATTTCGAATTATAAAATAAAAACTACAAATACAAACGTCGCATTCCATTGTACTCGTATAATAGACTTATTAGAGACAGACTTAGACTAACCACAAAAAGATAGACATAGGTACCTTTGACAGATGTCCAACGCGTATCTAGACGACTAAGCAGTTACAGGATTTGTAATTACATATGTAGTAAATAGAGTTAGATTATTGTATCTAAACTAACTACCTAATTATCTTAACACACATCAAATATGATGCAACCTTCAGTTTTAGTAAAATCTATAGCCGAAGCTGTTAAGGTGAAGTAAGGCTTCTTTTAAATCTTCTAACATATATTTATATATAACGAATGCTTAAAAGTATATTGATCTATGTTTATGAAATATAAAAGTTAGAATTCTTTGCAACTTA
Organism: Zerene cesonia; assembly: GCF_012273895.1. Lineage (NCBI taxonomy): Eukaryota > Metazoa > Arthropoda > Insecta > Lepidoptera > Pieridae > Zerene > Zerene cesonia. Next base: position 7,036,989 of record NC_052118.1, on the reverse strand, counting down.
TAATACCAATTCCGCTGTAATAAGAGTCAAATGCAGCAAATTACCAACAAGAGGGATAGATACTGGCAGCAATGCTATGATTAGGGTGAGGGTGCAAAATTGGAATATAAGGGTATGCTGGAGTAGAGATGCACCGTGATTACACTAAGAGGTACGAAAAACAAAATACGATATACATATTTAAAATAAATATTACACGTAGAAATCAAGTATCATTTTTAATAACTTTTTTTCGTTAAATATAAATAATAATCAAAACATTTAGGGTAAACACATTAATACAGTTGATGTTTTTAGAAAATCAATTCATATATTTGGATAACGGAACGTAATTTAGACAATAAAATCGCTGTGTTTGTTAAATTATGTATTTTTTATTTATAAACACAACTATCTTTTCGCCCGCGCAGTATATATCTATAGAGATTTATATAACAGATAACATAATACTATACGCTATACTGAACAACCTTCCTATAAATTCCAGTCTCAAACTCTAAGTAACCAATCTTTACATATAATTGACAATAAAAATTCGTACAACAATCCAAAAAATTATATCGCATATCCACTGCGTTGTTATTACCAATTCATACGGTATCCAGCCGCCATTGCATTTCCACGCGGATATGTACGTATTGATCGACTCGTCCTTTGCATCAGGACGATATAAACTCCTTGTTCGGTTGGAAATAAGCGCAGCCAAATATTACGAAAATTTAGAACAATCCTTCCTGCATATAACTTTAAGATAGTTCTTTTAATTTATCTAAAGTCATAGGAACATTTGTATAGATATGAATTAAAAGTTTAAAATTTATGGCGAGTAGTAATTATTCGTGATCTAAACAATTTTAGAATTCAAATACTTGATTTGATTTCTAAGTTGATAGATGAACCACATGATAAAACACAGAATACAGAACTTAATAAATCGAGAATAGGTTAACTGCCGGACAATACTAGGAACTCTTTGTGGTTCTTAGTGTGACATTTCCACGGTCATATCATCTACTTAGTGCTGGAGAGAGTTCGACCGTCTCCTTATAGAGCCGTGGCCGCCATATACGGCAGTCTCTGCGAATGATTGCCCTTCAAACATTTCACTGGATTGAAAACCGTTAATGTATAATTCATGTCCACACTACCCGTTAGATAGATTAGTCCAAGATATTTGTGTCAATTGAGTCGGCGGAATCTTCAGTCGAATCGCGTTTGTTTATTTCATTGGATGGCATTTGTCAAGTGCTTGTTTATAGTAGGATCTTGTTTTTATTTGTTTACTGTATGTTTTATTCATCAGTGAGGATTATATATTGAACAGTCTGAAGATTATCTTTTAGTTAAGTACCAGCAGTGTCAGTTGAACTAACTTAATTCTTTACATATTTATATTTTTCATCTCTCTTATAAAACTCTTTAAAAATATCAATAACTAGCTATTAATTTAAGACGTATTGACATTAAATTCTATAAACAGAACCTATTGCACTTTTTCAGAAAATATACATAGGTATTAATAAAACCGCTATATTATTCGTTCTATTAGTTCTTGCTCATATTGAAGAATTCATCAAATAATCTCGACACAAGTTAGTAAATACCAAACATAGTCACAAACAAGATAAGTCCGGTTACAAAAGCTTTTACAAAGTGGTAACAACACAATACGTCTCTACGAAGATACACATCTGGTAACAATAAGTTTTCAGTTCGCTTCAATACTATCAACGGGGAGTAGAGGGGTATATTACCTATTTCATTATGTTCCTTTATAAATGAGTATTTTACTGTACTTTACTTAAGTCTCTATTCGTAGAGTTGTCTTATAACTAAAAAATATTAAAAGTGTACTCGTGACCAACGAAATATTTTGTGGTAAAAAGACTGGGATTTTTATGTGGGAGTTGAGCACGCTTCTGCACGAATTGGGCCAGCTCGCACCGGGGAAGTATTACACCCCCAAAGAAAACCGGCGTGAAACAGTATCGCAGAGGCACTGCCTTGTTCATGTGCGGTGGTGATCATTTACCATCAGGCGAACCACCAGCTCAGTTACTAGTTCGTTTATGACATAAAAAGACTTAAGCAATTTTCAGTCTACATTCTTCATATTTTTTATTGTTTGGTATGTAGCACAAGTTGGCCTAATACGAGATTGTTTAGTATTCAATTGTTCTTATGCGCAGAATCTCCAACGGTGACTTCAAAAAGCGACAGCTGGGTAAGTGCGTGATAAAAACGCTTTGTCTGAATGTGGGTAATTGTGTTGACAAGTGGCTCAATGATGAAAGCGCTTGGAGTAGCCGTAAAAATGGAGTGTTTTATAAGAGTCCCGGTCTTGCTGATTATAATTTAATATTATTGAGAATTCTATTTATTCCAAAAGGAAATCTTAATGTAAGATACAGATTGCAAAACAATCATACCCTCATAAGTATTTGCATAATATATACAGGTCGATATTTTACAGACAAACGTATAGCCACATGTTTTGCAGATATATAAAAGCTCAGATTATGATTAAAAGGTAAATCTACAATTCAACTTCATTTCATTGAAATTACCCAAATGCGAATCATTCTAAGATTGTCTTTGTTTTTGTTTGTTCGGTCCTACATGACTCCTGCATTTGCTAATTGTTGACTTAAAGACATAAAAAACGAATCACATAAAAGAACCTATTTGAAAGCTTATACAAACTTGTGTCGGCCGAGTGGCCTATAATTGAGCGCATTTAATTCTCAACGCCCTATTTTATATACAATATGCAACGCTAGTCCACAAGGGAATTAAGATCCATAATATTGACAAGTGTAAGTGCGGAAATGAAGGCATCGGTCCCTGTGGGAAGCAGACAGATATGTAAGAATAGGCGGCAGTGAATAAAGCTGTGTGGATTAGCATAGCAAACTGTTTATCGGCTGTCAAGGCCCGCATGATGCTGGTTATTGAATGAGCGAAGTATTCAAGCGATCACGTAGTATCTTTGACGCATGACTTGAAATATATCAGGGTTGACACAAGACATTTTAATTGAACTTTAAATGGTTGCTATAAAAATTGCTTTTTATTGTATAAAAAAAAACAGTAAAGATCCCGTGGCATCAGTCGCGTGGTACCCGGGTAAATGCTATGTACTTCTCCAAATATAACTTATCTCTGCACCAAATTTCATACAGATTCGATCAAATATTTTAGCTTGAAAAAGTTACAACCATACATCCATACATCCATTGTTCAAACTATCCACATAAAATCAAAGAATACAAGTATGTTTTTGTAGTCACGATCATATTAGCTTATGCATAGTAAGCGTATAATATTTTATTCATTTGTTAAAGAATAATTTAAATTAAGTCGTCATATATAATCAACAAATGGTGTATTTTTAAATAGCAAAGTACAAAACAGTTATAAAGGCGCTAGCCTAGTATATTGTCGATCCAACAACCATTTTCTTTGCCGATACTTCTCATCGATATTGAATATGCAATAATTCTCTGAATAGTAGGTATCCATTAAATGAAAGGCGGATTAAGGTAACAAATTTGATTCACGCCTGGAGTACAAGACTTACTGCTAAAAATAATAATAAATAATAACTTTTTATATGCGCCTCTCGGGCTCACACTCAAACAAAAATAAAAATAAATAGTTAAATAGAGGTCGCCAGCCCTATTATCATCGATATATCAATATCGTTGAAAATAGGGTCAATAAAACTAGTACCTCCGCTTGAGCAAAACTACATTACTGAATGTATCACATTTTACACCGAATGAATTTTATTCTTATATTGTTCTGTTGATATTTACTTATATATTTTCACTGGAATCAAAAAATACTTAATTGTTTCAAGAACTTATATAAAAATTTAAAAAAAATAAGCAAACCACAACAACTTTATTCCTATATTTGGACAATATCTTTAATACATAAAACATATGTACATAATATGTACTATGTACCTACTTGTGTAACTTGTGTATGTACGAAATTATTATAAATTATTAATTATACAACTCATTATGGTTTTATGAATCAGTTTAGTAACCTATGGCTGGAGGTCTGTATTATATTTTTATTTAAAAATAAAACTCCTTTTGAATTTCCGACTATAGTTAATCAGCTAGTTACAAGCACTTGAAGTGCAGAATGCGATCAATTTCAAATAAGAAAAGCTTTATCAACAAACCGGTCGATCCTCATTCTCTGTTGTCAGACGAGATTCACGATTAATGATCATTTGTGAGGAACTAGAACTATGCAACTTTTTTATTACATCGCCAATTAAAACGGTTATTATGCCAGTTTAAGCTTTTTAATTCCTTTTTATTTTGATTCTCGATTGAAGATATATTGATGAAATTATCAATAACTTTAATGTACCTTCCTAGGTATGATTATCTGTAGTTCAGAAACGAGTATAATCAATAAGTTGTATTAATATAATAAGATTGTTTTTGAAATAAAGCGTTTAAAATTAGGTATATAAATCCCGCACCTGATACGTCACCAGTCACTGACACAAGTCAGTCTTCCGACCATCGGACTATAATGTGATGGAATAGTTTCATTTGGTTTATGGGCATAGTTCTGCACTATAACATATACATACATATCAATCGAACTATTGGCTAGTTCAATCGAGAACGCCCGGCGTGGTCGAAGTTCTTTCGGGGCTACCTATAACATTTATTTAACGTTCAAGCTGTGCACAAACAGAAGTTGCTGTGACAAGGCTATGACTTATGAATAACTGAAATTTTCGTACCAAATTTCATCAAAATCAGTGCTATGGATTCGTGATACGTCGTCAAAGTTAACACTTTAAAAGCTTTGATGCAGATAGACAGTTTTTAACAACTATAATGCTCATATAAATAGGACATTCTTAAAAGAGCTGGCAGGTTTAAAGTGTGAGGATAATTCTACCCTTGTACCTATCAAGTAATTAAGCTCGCAAGTCGTTAACAACACGCTACAAGCCATACTGGATCGTGGAATGTGGAAGCAATGATAATATAGATGATGGCGACCATCTCATAATAACGACTTCAAACATGGGTAGTCGGAGAATGAAAATGTTTATCGAACATACTTCAATATTATGTTATTTTGTCTAATAACATAATGTTTTAATCAATCTTTATTATTTATGATGCTATAAAACATTTTTTTTAAACACTCCTGTGGTCTAGACCCCACGAAAAAGCGACAATTACCGATATGTCGTAGAAATAGTCAGGTTTTTTCACATTTGTTTGTATGCGCCGAGGATCAAAACGCGTCTTCTGATCAATACCTCTTCTTTGAAAAATATCTCATCTTTGAAAAATGCCTCATAACATCTTGTTCAGATTTAATATAATAAATTATAAAATAATGTTCGCAAATTAAGCTTATATAGAAACGTATTTTCAATATTATTGACGTATGAAGTTTTCATAAGGATGTCAGAAAAATAACACATTCGTATTCAAGGATAATTTAAAATTTATTTGTAAACGTTAAACATCAAAGACTTAAGACTATTCACAATATCGTCTAAACCAATAAATAGTATACAAATATATAATCAAAAACATTAATCTAGTATCACTATTACATTAAACAAAATCAAAAACGCATCATTTAAAAATTCAATAAAATTAAGGCATTGAAGAATTTTTTGGTGTTCAGTAGTCATATATGAATGGTTTAGAAAGGAATAAAAAATTCAAATTTTAATAAAATACGATCTAAATTTTAAAAGCTAAAACTCGTTTTTGCTAATTTTAATCTGGTAGATATTATATGTTTTCGTTTAATACTTTTTAGAAAGCAATGAATAAAACTTCGTTTCGTGAAACTCGATTGCATACTTCCAACCCTTATATTTCTAGGTCAAGCATTCATTTCCGATAAAGTTGTGTTTCGTTATTAAAATATCATGAAGACAGTTTAGGTTTTCTATTGAGCTTTATCGTCGTCAAATAGCAACAATAATTTTATTTAAATTATTGTTTATTAATTCTAGATCATCAATAATAAAATATGAGACTTTATATCTACTCTTCGCTTAAATTCCAAATGGGTAAAATTGTTATTATACAATTCAACTTTAAAGTTTTTAATCCTTTACTATTAAGAATGATAAGCATAAATAATAACGTAGAATTGTGTTAAAATAAGGAGAGGGATATAAAATGAGCTTATTATCATTTAAGGCTATGTATAATTTAAAACGCCTATACAAATAGCGATTAAATAGTTACTATAAATAAATTACATCTAAATATTGAGTATTGCATCTCATTTACGAATAATTCATAAGCCTTTTATTTTACACTTTATAAAATATATTTTTAACGCTAATGTAGGATACACTATCGTAAACAAATGTGCTTTAATAAATTATCGTCTAATTATATAGGATAGTTATTTTAAATTTCATCAAATAATAGTTTATAAACATATAATACATAGACACTGCATCCATACAAACAAAAATAAATTTATTTAAACACAATAAATTATTCGTTTATCGAAACCTCATTTGAGCAATATAACCCACAATTCAAAATAATATATGTCGTCCGTTTAAACTACAGTCGAAGATGTCAATAGTTTATTAGAGATACTACGTTAAAGTTGATTAAATCTATCTCTTTAGTTATCAAAAAGCGTGAATCAGATCAGTTCTGTTTAGAAAGCATTAATCTCATATTAAAACCTGTTAATATACACATTTCTATTAATTTTAATGAACATGCAAGATTTTTTATAATAGAGAACAGAAGAGAATTTAATATATTCCTTCCGTGTAAATAGAAAAATATTTAAAAGTCACATTATTAGATCTGGCCGTCACAGTTTCCTTTAATCAATGCAGGAGAACGCATAGAAGATGTTTGGACGATAATTACTACTTTATTTACGTCTATAAAAAAATATTCAACCCTAATGGTAGCTAAAGTTACCGGTATAAGCTCCAAAACATCTACCAATTATATAAAACTTTGGTGTATCCCTTTTCCTACCTACTGGGTCCATGATTCTTACATATTGCTATAGATTTAAAAGTTGCATCCAAAATACTGACGCTATATAGCAAAAATATAGCAAAAACGTTCTAAACTAGATCAGAACTATATAATTAGACTGATATAAAATGTGTAATATACGTACATGTATGAAAATTTTAAGTTGAATTATTCCGTCCTGCACTACAGGTCAAAAAGATGTCAAAAATATTAGGTCGTCAAGTCGTCAATATAATAATTGTTCCCATTATCTAGATTGATGTTGCGCAAATATGTACACTGTGTAATATGTTATTCATATTAATTGTGAACCTTGATAAATTTATATGTAGAATAAATTTCTACGTATATTTAGCTGGGTTAACTTGTTAAAGAAAGTAAAATGATTTTAGGCCTAATCTTGGAATTCAATTGTGGCATCAATTGATCATTTTATCTGTTATTTGAAAATCCATCCCCGTCCCATCCGATCTATTATTAAGAAATATCAATTGCCATTTAACGATTCTTAAGGAAATTAAAAGTAAAATTTAAAATAGTTTTTCCAATCAAGGCCATTAATTCCTAGATGAACTATTTTTTATTTCATCTTCTGGCGGAATTTCATTCTCTAAATAGTGTCTATATTTGCGCATCACCATGCAGGCAAATAAGTTATAATAAGTTGCTCATATTAAAAATTTATGTTAAAAAGCAAAAGTACAATAAAATCGTTGGTCTGTCACGGAGAGATACATATTAAAATTCTTGGGCCTGTCTTTAAACGAAATTATATCGGACAAATGATTACTGATTTTATAATTTAAAAACTAAAATTATTCAGACTTAGTAATGGGTTTTAAAGCTTTCGGTTTTACAATTCGATTAACGAATTCCTCTTTCAAAATTATTACAAATTCAAAACAGGAGGCCCATCATTATGAGATAGGATTTCAACGATATAAAAACAGACCCAAACATTTTATATCTCACGTAATGAATAGAGGTAACTGTTATTAATTTTTATACAAATGCTTACAATTTTTTGTAATGTATTATCCTCGTTGCAAGCACACTTTCATATATCAAGCATAATTAAGATAAATAATTCAGAATACACTGGGTATTGAGGCTACACTTAATAAAATATAACCTATTGGAAGACATTTCCTTTGAATCAGATTGGATGAGTAAATGCATATGATGTGGAATGTAACTATTCGAGACTAAGAACTACAGCTAACTTCTAAGCGTGAAAACATGAAAATCAACACAGGGAAATCTCTATCTACGTCTAAACACATAACAATAATCAGCCTTGGAACAACTAACCAAAAAGGGAACATTAAATACAATTTAATGTTTCAGAATATTGAATAGTTGATCCAAGATCGTCATTACACTAACAAAATAACGCTAAATCATTCCAACCCGTTCTAAATGCAAAATACTGAGACTAAAATATCAACAGGAGTACTATGGTAATTAAAGCGTCTGATAAAGCTACCAAATAAATAACATTAAACATCTTATTCTCAACTTAACGTTACCAACGTCGGAACAAATAAGTGCACTGGGAAGTGAAGTGATCTAATATGAAATGCTTAAGACTTACAATAACGAATCCATCAGATTCCTATGGCACTAACATCTATGCGATGTTTACTTTAAAAGTATTCATTAAGCTTGTGAAGGTTTTCGTTTGGCGTCGTATGCTACATGTACGCTGGTTTCATTTTGTAGGCTCTTTTCCAAATCTCGCACAAACATACAGTCGAATGGAATCTATAGAAAATCGCTAGAGGCATGGATACGTGGGTTATTATGGTCCAAGCCCAGAGCCCGTAGAAATGCAATTGTACAGGATGGGATTCAGCCCTCGATTTTTCCAAGGTATTTATTGCCCACATCGCCAAATTGGTCACTAGTAGGAAAGTAACAATTTCCCGTCCTGGCTTCTTGCGCAATTGTTCTGGAGTCTTCGCAGACCTTCGACTTGCATCTAAAATGAACATTGTCTGACATGTCGTCTGTATGAGAGATGATAGCGCTGTAATCAATATTAGTATTGTGTTCTTCTCGATCGTGAAATGTCCACCGATGATTGTGAATGTACCATAAATGAACATGCCAGTTTGTGCTCCTACGAGCAAGATATTGTCCAATTCAAGGTTTCTGTTCCCATCGTACTTGAGGTTACGAACGCAGACCATTCCCGCCAAACTAGCTATCGTTGTCATCGCATATAGAGCTAATTCACACAAGTTAACCTCTACAACTGCTAATGTCGCATAATCTTTTTTGGAGACCAGGACGAAAAACAGAATCAGAGATATGATAGTGAGCACGAGGACTAAAATTCCGAAAAACAGGCCTTTGTGCGCTCTGGCGCAATCGACGCTATACAAATGCGGAGACTTCTTATATGCGAGACCTTCTAGAATTCTTGCTTTAGCAATGGCCTCTGCGACGTCTTTCGAAGGATACTTTGAAATGTTTTTCCACATCACGTACAGAATGGCTGCACAGATCAATGAATATTCGATAGTGCAAGGAAATAGAAAGGGTGAAGCGTCTTGGACCAAAGATCCCATGATGTTCGTTCGTCGACATTCGAAGATGTGGTGGGGCCCTTTTAGTCCGCGCGGCACACGGAGGTGTGCGGCAGCCGGGTGGGAGGGAGGTACCTCGGTTGATAGCGACGCAAATGCTTTCTGGAACGCTGAAAAACCAAAAAAACAAATATAAGTTTATAGTCCATGGTAAAATTTTTAATATCTATAATTTTTCCTCCACGTCAAATAAATTATGTATATTTCTTATTACGCAAAGAGAAAAGATAAACTACTTATTGAAAAGCTTACGTCGATTTCGGAAACTTATTTACCTGTATATGGGATGGTTCTATATTTATTTCTCAGTTATATTTCGCTCAATAACTGACTATGATAAAATTAAATTTCCATCCGCGCACCCATCTGCATGCCAGTATCTAATTCTTTATGGTAATTTCAATAATTTATACAATATATATTTAGAATGTAGTAGGTTGCGCAAAAATATTGGAACATTAAATATCTCGACTCGCATTAAGTATAAAATTATATTTTAAAAAGAATATAGTATCTTTGGTCTATTTGGGTTTATATTACATATGTTATACTACTTCATTATATAGCATTATTAGTAATTTATTATGAGTATTAAGAAATTATATTACATAAAAACATAGGTTTGTTTTAATAACAATCCTTATCTCATATAATAGATTCGTTTATAGCCAGATGCTTGAATATCGTATAACCGAAGTCGAACTATCGAATGTTAATTATTTCGAAATGACGCCGCGCAGTAATTCAAGCTCTCGACTCTCAAAATTATCTGTCAAGCTTCTGATCACTAGAAATTGGGTCGAGAATCCTTCCGGGGTCAAATGCGATTGGAACGCTATCGGCATAACTTCGTGAACACTTGACGAGGGTTCCAAGAATTAATATAGTGGCGATTGGGATTATTTATTTCTTTAAATGCTAGGCGAGACAATGTGAGAAATAATGATTTTCGTCTAGTAAAGTAAAACGTTTTTTTTAATTCAATGCACAACAGCAATTAAATTGTACAGCATAATATAAATTAAAGTGTGAAGACATTAGGAACCGAGAAAAGGTGGTAACTATTTGTAATGTGTCGACAGTGTCTTGCGCGGCGTTATAATCTGTCACATGGAACGAACGAATAAAAGAACTGAATGTACATCAAAAATACCTATATCTTAATTAATCAAGAACCCTGTTCAAACACTAAAACATCTCTAAGAACATGATACAGTTCGTTTAGTAGACCTACTTCTATTTTATATGAAGTCGGTAAAGCAATAAAAGCTACAAATAAAAAATACTATAGCTACAAATTTCAGGGAAATAAACTGAAGCAAAATTTCGAATGTAAAACAAATTCCGGGTCGGGATCGTGCATAAAAAATGAGGTTCGTTCGATGAAATGAAAATCCCTTTTGTTTTGCGAGTGACCGGACGAGAAATTACCTTTTTCCAATTTATTTACCTCAAAATCTCCTCTGAATGTATATTTTACAATCCACAAGTAAGTACATAATATTGTTTTAACTAAAAATATTTCTTGTACCGTAGCTCACTGATAACAAATAATATTTAAATACAAATTAAGACAAAATGCATAATTGCATGTCATTTATTAATAACGTTAAAACTACTTAAGTAATTAATTATTTTACGAGATAAATCAGAATTTTGAATTAACGTAAGCGGAAGAATTTTTAATTTAAACTTTTCGGGAATCGTTCCGAAAGTTTTATTTAAAAAACTTTATACTTTTGGCAATTAAATTACATGAAAATTTATACGAAAAAAAAAGGTGAACTTTATTTCCTTATAAAATTAAACGTTATACAGATACAATTGAACTGTAAATTGAATATTTTTAAATTTATTAACTTTAGAATAAATCAACCATAGAGTTCAAGATTCTCCAGGATCCAATGTAACAATCAAGCCAGCATCCGGACTGATAAATCAAATCAAGCAAACGGCTTTGTGACTACGTTCAGCCGTCACTATTTAATTAATTCAATTAACTGAACAAAGGAAATTATCATGTGCTCGCGGCTGCTGTGGAATTAGTTTTATCGCTCCACTCCACTCTAACTAACTTTATTTTACTGGTACTAAACCACATAAATGATAAACCAGTGGGGTTTATCATTTATGTGGATTTATTTATTAACGGGTATCACTTGATTGATTTGATAGCTGTAATGGGTAAATGAATGGAAGAACAAAATTGATTAGGTTATCGTTCGAAATAACATCGTATATTTAACATCTGCACTCTTTTATTTGATTGAGTCCGCATTGTGGTATTGGGTTTTATACTATTTACGAAAAAATAATTGATCAAACATTGATATATTATAGTACTATCAAGTAAATAACATATTCTACATATCATATAAACACAAGTAATGCTATACTAATATTTATATCATATCTTATCGCGTTAATTTATTTGCTTATTTCTCTATTATTTTTGTACTCTACGAAATCATAGAATAAATCTCATTCTACATTAAACATCGCTTTATAAAATAAACACATTTTCAATTCACCTTTGATGGTAATAACTGAAAAAATAAACACGCAATTAAAAAAATACGGGTTGAAATAACTTCTGAATGAACTGAACACCATTAAATAGTAGTGGGTCACGCACCTATAGGAACGTTTTCTTTCAAAACGTGGCATTGTGAACTATGAGGTCGTTGGTATTGAACATTGACACAGTATAAATGGAATGTTACGTTTACATTGTATGAAATAAAAGCCATCCTTTTAAAAAACCCATTCGTTATCTGCTTTTCAAATGTTCGTGCACGATTTTTAAATGTATCTATGTATCGAATTTTCATGTTGAATAGCTAGATCTTGAATAATGCGTTCTAAAAGTATCATACAATTGGTCAAGTTTGAGTCGGACTATCTCTAAGAGAATCTACTTCTCTCCCGAGGAGCGACAACATTGAAACAAAGTTCCAAACATTGTTGCTCAACAAATGTTTGCCATGAATACGAAACTTGATACAACTTCTGCGGTAAGTACTCACCAAGTCTATGGGACAACCCGATGGTCTTGTTCTCAGGATCGTAGAAGGTGAGTATCTCATGCTTAGTCTCTTGCACGAGTACGTTGAGCCATACGCTGAGGTTCGTCCCCACCATGTGCATGAGACCGAATCGAGCTACTATCTTGTGTTTGTATACTTTCATCTGGAATATTTTACGTTTCAATTTTACACATTTAAATCAATAACTATATAAAAAAGTTGAACTTTGTCACTAAAGTCTTAGATTTGTCTAAAAGCAAGTAATATCTAGTGTAACGATAAAATGAATTTATTTAATCAATTAGAATTCACCTGATAGCCATTCAGCCAGTACATCAACTATATTAACCACATCTACTCTTAGGTTAATGCATAAATGATAAAGTAGTATGTACAAGGTTTGACCACATCTTGACCAAAATTATTTCCGAATTAAAATTTAACTCGTTTAGAAAAAAAAAAATATCTTCACTATTGCAGTAGCAGATAAATGCGATCGAGTGTAAATTCAAATTATCTTGTGACACCGATACCCAATATACCCTATATATACCCTAATATTCAATCAAAACTCCATTAAACCACATTCTACTTTACAACATTAGTATATAACAAAACTACATAGTTAAATGCAACAACTATAATATAATAATTTGAGTTATGACTCTT